>NC_090801.1:23359185-23659185 GCF_036512215.1 Solanum lycopersicum | reverse complement strand
CACTTAAACCCTAGTTACTTTTATTAATTGATTAAACTCCAAGGTTTGATTCTGTTAGTTGGTTACTTTAATTTAGTTAGTTATCTTTATTAATTTAGAAATAAACCCCCCTTTTATTGTCTTTTGTTTTCTAAGGAAATAATTGGCTAAATAATAGTAATAATAGATTGAAGTTAAGTATTATTGAAGTTAAGTCTAAAATATTTTCCTCGTGGGAACGATCCCAACCTCATTCGTTGGTTTCTTTACTTGATACGACCACTTTAATTCTTATTTGAGAAGTAAGTTTGAGCATATCACCGCTCCCCAAACACAACACAACTAAGACAAAACATTGATAGCAGGCGCGTATGAGGCGCGTCACGCTAGGGGAAAGCAACTAAAACCCATCGGTTTGACACCACAAAAGTTCGGCAAGGAAGCATTAATTCCATATACAGATGATTGGTAGACTCTCAACTTGAAGCCAAGTACCTTGGCGATGAGTATGTCAATGAGGGGAGGTTGCGCCAAGAAGTTCCTCACACTCATGCTAGAATCCGGACTTTGGGACTAGAATATGTCTTCATGGACCAAGATCAGTGTAATTTAAGTCAATCCTTGAATTTTATATTAATTAGAATACACACCATGTTGAGTTTAGTAAAGTGTTTATTCGTGAAGATGGGTGTGATTTACTATATAGGGGCTGAATGATTTTTTGGGTACCCCTAATTGTTACAATGTTGACTATCTGTCCATGGTCGAGAGACCCCCGTAACATGATATTCAGCATACTTTGTGCGGGGTGAATTTTGTTGCTAGGTGTGACAGGGTTAGAGACACAGGTCACCATTTGACTCTCCATTATGGAAACTTTAACTTGGAGGCTAGAGTTTGGCTTAAGATTGTGTGTAGCACTTTAGTCCCGAAAAAGCACATGACTGATGTTACTAGGGAGAGGGTAGTGCTGATATATCACTTAATGAAGGGCTTACCGGTCAATGTGAGGGCTATTTTAAGGCAGAATATTCTTAAGTTTAGGACCAACAAGAGATGGTGTTTCTGTTATGGGAGCATTATTACTAGGTACCTACGTGTTTTATTGATTGAGGAGGTTCATGATGTGTGCTCTCCCCGTGCACCCATCGAGTATGTAACTAAGTCAATGTCACGCATACTAAAGCGCACGATCCTTCCTACGGGCCCGTTTTGACTGCTATTGATAGGAAAGCTCGTGATGATAGTTGGATGGAGCGCATGTTTGGCATGGATGAATTGCAATTGCGGATTGGTGGTCGCCCCATGACTTATAAGGAGATGGACACACTAGACGACCGGTACCCTTTGACACACAGTGTTATGTATATGTGCCAGATTGGCCCGTCGTTCTAGAAACCGATTGATGATGATGATGCAACGGTTAATAAAGAGGATGGCTCGACTGTGGATGAGTTCAATGCCACTAGCACCTGAGATAATGTTTCGGATGCAGCCTAAAGGCCAACTTGAAGTTCTCTTTTACCTTTGCACTTTATTTTAATTTTTAATACCTAGGACAATGTAGTGCTTACGTGTGGGGTGGAACTTCATTGTACATACTTTATTGCTTTATCGAGTCTTTTTTATTTTTAGGAGGGTTCCTCACATTTTGTTTTCGGTTCTTTTCCCCAGGATTGTCCCATTGAACCACTTAGGTCTAGTGTTATTACTTTATTGAGTCTTAGAGTTTTCTAGGAATGATGTTTCCCAATGATGGATGGATAAAGGTCGTCTGAAGGAAAAATTATTCATTAGGAATAGAAGTATGACACTTATCTCTTTGGCACTTTGAAACCTTCTCTTAATAGTTGGCTAGAAGTCGTGGGTGGCTACACTTTGTTTGCAATAGTAACATAGTAACCATAAAAAACAAGAATAATCTCTTTGTGTTTGACTCTAATTGAAAAACAATGAAGTTGGACTTAATTTTGTTGTGACACCGTAATGCATTGTATGTGAGCATTCTACCAGTTTGGGTCATTATGTGTGAAGTGATGTCATGTGTGAGGATATTTGTTTAGTTTTGCATTGAATGATATCTAGAACTTACCCCAAGTGTGATTAATGAGTAACTTATGTGAATTTTGTTATATGATTGAGGCGTTTCTCTGAATAGCCAAGTTGGAATATTCCTTGTACGATTCCAGATAAAATACCTTTAGATTAGCCCCATCGAACCCTGTAGCCTTAATTTGTTCTAACCCACTTAATTGATACAAATCCATTTTATTGATACCATTAGTTTGATCCAAATGTCCTTAATGCCTTATCTTGAGTTGAAGAAAATGATTAACTTTTGTTGAAATGAATAAGGTGGTAATGGTTTTGTGGAGAAGAAAAGAAAAGAAAGGTACACAAATGAGACCTCGTAAGTCATACAAGTTGTTGAAAGTGGAAAAATTTAATATATATATATATATATATATATATATATATATATATATATTTATACACACGTACAAAAAGGGGTTTGTGCAAAAGGAAGTGTAACAACCCTAAAAATGACTATGCAAAGTAATGTCTAACGTATCTAGAATGTCTAGATTAGACCGGGTTCACATGGATTGATGTGCATAGAACTAGACCTATGAACGTCTGCAACAGACAAGCCAACTAACTTGGTGAGTTGTTTGATCTATGAAAGGTTGGGTCCATCCATGTAGGGCACCCGAATATAAAGATTTACCCGGATGAGTCTTTACCGTACTTAAAAAGGGGAAATCTTAAGTTTGGAGGTTTTAGGGGTAAAATGATCTTTTTCCTGGATAAGGGTAGTGTCGTAATTACCCTAAATATGTATTAATTATTTAATTAATAAGGTGGAGGGGCATTTTGGATAGAAAGGGCCGAAATTGCTCATTGAGCAAAATCTTGATCCACCGGGTTTGAACCTAGGTGGGAGCAATGATTTAACTTTATTATTTATATTGGTTAATTAATTTAATTAATTAATATTTAAATGATGATTTAATAAAAAGGAAAATCAGATTATTATTATTAATTAATTAATTAATGGGGCGGTTTAGTTCGGGTCGACCCGGAGGGATCCGTTTTTGCAATGGGGACGTCACGGGTTCGAACCTTGATGGAACCAACATTTAAGTGGATTAAATTGAGGTTTATAATCTGATTTTTAAGGGATTTATGGTCATTTCACCAAACTAATTAAATTAGATTTTCAAAGTTTGAAAGAGTCCTAGTTGACTAAGTCTAAACAACTTCACCTAATACTAAGCCACTCACCTCTTTCACGTTTATCTCTTTCCTTCACGTCTATATCTCTCTCATTTCACACATTCTTTTTGGCAACCAAACATGAGAAAAAAAATCAGAAAACAATTTTTTTTCACACTTGAAGAACTTGCACGCAAAACACAAATGAGAAAGCAATCTGAAAACGTTAAGCAAAATGTAATATGCTAGTCGGGTAAGGTGTGAGTTTCAGGATTGGACGTGAATTTGGAGAAGTTTTGGGCAGCAAGTTCAAGTGTTGAATAAATATTAAAATCAGGTATGGGTTTTCTTGCTCTAGGTCCCTTTCCCCAGAGACCCTTAAGACTCAGATAATTCTATTCCGAAACTAGGATTGTTCCCCATAACATGTTTCCTGTCACTAGCTCCTAATAATGATCTTAGTTTGGTATTTTTGCTGATAGAGTAGGTATTAAGTGTGATTTTCATGATAATGTGTTCGGAGTTGTATGAACGACGAAGTATGTCTACCGTAATTTCGTGAAAAATGTATGTGTATGCCGTGACATGATTTTCGGTTTTAAGCCTTAAAATGATATGTTTGTATGGTTGAATTTTATGTGCGAATGTTTGTGTAGATCATGAGGTGTAATAGTGGTGTCATGTTGCTGGATTTAATGGTAATTCTTGGCTGAATATAATCATAAAAATATTACACTTAAATATGCACCAATGAACCACGCAATGCCTTAAGAATTAACGTATAAATGATGATAAAATGAAGTTGAAAATAGTGAACAAATTTTCAGCAGTTGGTAGGTTGGGTTCGGCCAAACAAAGTGGTACAAAATGCAACAAAAAATGAATGCAAAATAAGTGAGATCACTAAGGATTGAACCCAAGACATCATTACATGGAAGCTACAAGAAAAATCAACAAAAGATTGAGAGGAAAATGGATTGGAAGAGACCAAATTTCCAGCTCTCGGCCAAGGATGAGGACAAGTAGCTAAATTTTTTTAAATTTTTTATAAATGTGAGGTCATTGGGGATTGAACTCATGACCTCACCAAATGAAAAGTACATTAAAATTTCATGAGAAAAATGAAAGGAAAAATAGATGTGGTGAGTGAGGATTGAACCCACAACCTCTTGAATGGATGAGAGAATTAGGAGAAAAACAAAGGAGAAAATAAAATGTGGAGAGTAGGGATTGAACCCATAACCTCTTGAATGGATGAGAGAGTTGGGAGAAAAATAAAGGAGAAAATAAAATGTGGAGAATGGGGATTGAACCCACAACCTCTTGAATGGATGAGAGAGTTAGGAGAAAAATAAAGGAGAAAATAATTGTGGAGAGTGGGGATTGAACCCACAACCTCGTGGATAGGTAAGAAAGTTAAGAGATAAATTAAAAGAAAAATAATGAGCTTGTAGGGGATTGAACCAAAACCTCCTTGCCTTAAATCGAAAAAGGAGAGGAGAACAAGAAAGAATATTATGGGGTTGATGGGAATCGAACTAGGGTCTCTCAAATCTGAAAAGTTCAATTATCAAGTTTAAAATAAGATTAAGTGTTGTTCAAGGGATTTAAAATCGGGTTCCCTTGTCTAATTCTGTATTGACACATAAGTCATACGTAAACAAATATTTAATGAATTCTGCCTCTAAAGATCAAAATCAATGTCTTGGCATATCTACAAGATGCATAAGTCTTGTACCACATAATCTTGGGTAAACATGAATCACTTAGACAAACTATGAATGAAGCCTCATGGATTGTATGTTTGACTCATAAGTCTAGCATACATTTAAAAGTAAGTGAGCCTAAGATGTATGTGATAAAATGATGTAATCATAGAAGGATTAAGTAAGAGTGTGAAACAATGACCAAGTGCATTGGCATACGATAAAATGAACATTCACGTGAAGGGGTTAGTAATTATGCAAAGCAAATGTCTTAAAGTTAATGAATGAGGTGACAATATGATAAGAGGATAATGTGAAAGATGAGAGCAATATCAAATGAGCCTAAGTAAATGTTACCAAAATGTACTCACCTATGAGAGTGTAAAGCTAATGAAGAGACCAGTCTCAATGAACACTCTAATGAAAGTATTGAAGTTAATAAAAACTTAATACTAATGATGAGGTGAGAAATCGTCTAATGAGCTATGATGTCTTCATGCTAGAAGCCAACTTCCATGATGTATGAGTTGAATATAATGAAACTTTATACTACGCACCGATAGGCTAGCTATGAGCGGTGATGCCTTCCTTCGGAAAGAGCGAAGGTTCACGTAACTCTCATGGGATGAGACTGTCCGGCATGCGGGGTATGAGTCTCCTTATATCTCTTAGTCTTTGAACCTATACTGCCAATACAGGGATCTAGCAGGGTTCAATTCCCTATGTACGCTAGCATGTTTTGGTTCAATTTGGCTGGTGATTCCACCTCTTTTCGGTGTAGGGATTACACACTGGATTTCATGATGCTCACATAATGTATGTCGGTTAAGGTTAAATTTCCCAAAGAATGAATGAGGCCAGCCTTAACGAATGAACATAATGAAATGAAAGATACCAATTGTGTTAGGATAGGATAATAAAGAGGTGAGCTAGATTAAGTAATAACACTAGGTTATTATTGGTCATTGCACAGCGAACCCGATGAGAGTCTTAAACTACATCTAGGTATGACTGGTGGCTGCACTAGTATATGAAAGAATGAAAATGAAGTACGTATAAATGAATGAATCAGACCCTGTGCTTGTTATAGAAGGCTCCCTAGTTGAGGTCTCATATGTTGAGCCCTCATTTTGGGAAGTCCTAATGTCAAGTCTATGATTCCAAGGTCTCATGTAATATGAAAGAATGATATGGACTATGTGATATGATAAGTGTAATATGTTATGTGATGTTTGCAAAATGATAAGTATGGTGATGCATTTTACTCTCATGGCATGACTTTCCTAATCCGAAATTGGCAAGTCCACTGACTTGACTTTCCATAATGCATATCGATAGGAAAGAGCTCTTCTTAATCGTGCATGTCCTTGGTTTGTTCTTGCATATACCCTTACTTAGTACAAGTGTGTACTAACCCCATACAACACTACATTTTTAGGTGCAGGCACAAGTGGACGTTTGAGTTTACATGTCGACGCTGAAGCTATCCAGACGTGGTGCATTCATCCGAATTCGGTAGGCCCTTATGCTTTTGAAGACGCTTGCCCATTATATTCTATCTTAGATATAGGTTTGTTAGTGGAGTGTCTTCCACTAGCATTTCTTGTCATCTTATTTAAGACATTGTATTGGTGCCATTTTCGCAAGTATACACTTAATGCAGTATGAAAGTATTTCTTTTATTTGATGATCTTTATATTAGATGGTTGACTGTGAACATTTATGAGCTTAAGTAGAATGTCCTATATGAATGTTAAGTAACAAAAAGTTGAAATTTTCCGCTAAAATTAACCTAGATGATGTAACAATGACGTATGTAGGCTTGTTTATGACCTTTGAGAGGTCAACGACACCGTTCTCATCTTGGGTCTAGACTCCGGTCGTGACAGAAAGGGGATCAAGTGAAAGTGAAGGCAAGAAATTGAAGTCAAGTGGAAAACACGTAATAGGGAAAGAAAAAGTTGTCAATGTTAGAAAGGAAAACAAAACATGTGCATTAGGGAGATGAGTCACTAATGTTTGTTGACACCCAATTTTGAACCTTCCCGATATGAATTAGTTAATGAGTTTCTCAATTCTAAATGATTTTTCAATAATTAGATTTGATAAAGTTTGAATGTTTTAAGTTATTTTAAAGTACTCTCATAACTTTTATAATTTTAGATAATATGTATGATTTACATAAGTACCGTATATAATTAGCATTTTTTATGTTTACTTGGAAACGTCCCAAAAGATTTGTTTTGCTTAAAATATTTTATTAATTAATTAATTTATATAATAGTTTGCATTTTCGGATAGTCATTTTATAATAAATCGATTATTTTATTTTGTATTGACAGACTTGTTAATTAATTTATATTATTTTGTCTCTTGTTCTGATCAAATACTTTAAACCTTAAGGATGAAGATTTTGAGGCCCTTTTGATTTTTGCCAGCTCAATTCCATATATCCTAATTCCAGCTCGTCACTTCAAGCCAAACCTCAACAATATTCCAAACCAACTAACCCAAGCCAGTTTTAGACCCAACCCAACCCATTCCTTTTCCCCTTTCACAAACAAAATGACCCTAGCTCCGTTTTCTTCTTCCTCGCGAAGAACCAGAAATGTGTAACCTAGTGCGTCAACAACAACACGCCATGCAGTGCCAAATAGTGTCTATTTCCAAGTTTCAATCTTCCCAAAATTGATTATCAACGTGTCCTCCCTCAATCCCATACAATCCTCTTACAATGATTTTTGCTACAACAGGATGGAGATTCGTCCTTTGCAGCCACGTTTTCGTCAATACGACCTTAAGTTGCGTAGCACAAGCAAGATTTTGACCAATCTGAGCCGTTAATCCCCTTTCCTCTTCTTGACTGGGGAAAATTCTTCAAAAAAAATGTTGCTTTGTTATAGGAAAGGAATTCAAATTTGACTTTAGATAGGCTTTGAACCCGAAATTAAATTCTGTTGTCCCCCAAAACTTTGACCTAATTTCTTTGTCTATATAAGGTCTTTTCTTCTCTACGAAAGTAGATGTTTTTTAGACAAAAATTGGGAGAGGATTTTTTTAGGTCGGCGCCTCCTTGATTGAAAAAATCTGCATTAGAGAAATAAATAGAGTCACTCAAGGTCTAAAGGGAAAGATATATTCGAGTTGAGATTTCCCTCAAAATTTTCCAGTTTGGTCTTCAGCTCTCAATAATTAGCTTTTCTCCTTAGCTCATTTCGGAGTCGTTTATTTCGTGTAATAGTTGATGCCCATCTTTCACTCGTTTAGTCTCGGTTGCTTCCGAAGAGAAAGTATTATCATTTTCTCTTTTTTGAATTCCTCTTCATCTTAGGTTCATTGTCTGATTTTTTTTGAATTTCTTTGTTGCTACTGTTTGTTTCTTACTTTTGGGTAACACCTACTTGTCATTTTGCATAGCCGAATGTTGATCCTTTTGGTGACAGATTGTGTCATTGTGCTGTCGATTTAGCTGAAGCCTTGTTTTGAGAAAAACTTCCATGTCTGGCCTAATATTAATTACTGTTGAACTTTTATTTATTTGGTTCAAATCCTTTGCATCTTCTCTAGTTTAATAAGGTCAGGGTTTTTTCGATTGTTAGTGTTAGCTTACTCAAATTATTCTTTGCTTCGTTCTCACCTCTCAACATTGGAGTCTTTATTATTTTGTCATGTACACAGGTAGCCATTGGACTCTCAATTCGATTAACACAATATAAAGATGTGTCATTTATGCATAATCCACTTTATTACTGCCCAAGTTTTGATAAATCATTTTCTTAGACACCCGTTAATGTCTAGTTTGGATAATATTTTCAAAAGGGAGTTCGGTAGATTATGACCATTTTATCTTAATATTTATTTGGCATTGATGTTGGGTTTAAATCTTTGCTGTTACATCGTGGTATAATTTTGTTTCCTATGATGTACTGATCCCCAAAATATCCCCTTTGATTACAATTTTCTTCATGAATTGATAAAGGGATAATGCATTAGGATTTTGTTGCTCATAATCCATTTTTTAAAAAAAATTTAATGTATTACTATCCTTCATATCTTTTCCAACATGTCTCACGGTAGATTTACTGTATAAAGAAAAGAAAGGAGAGAAACAAAATGAATTATTTTATTCGTAGCATTGTCATGATGAACATATGTACATCAATTCATGGTGTTATCTTGCATTTAATTATTTTGTTAGGCAATTGATGTTAGTAGTATTTCAAATATTTTGTATATTCCTCATGTCTTCTTCTTCGTGTTGTTACTGCTTAGAATGAATGAGCTAAGGATTGCATGTTCGCTTTTGTTTTATTTGGTCAAACCAAGATGGTGCGAGGTTGTTTAGCGTTATCCGTTTGTTTATTTTCTTATATCTCAAGCTATTGCATGTTAAGTAATCAAACCATTTAAGATTAAATATATGCTATATAAAAGTTGGTTTAGTACGTGGATTTTATATGACAATCATGGCTCATTGAAGCACTACCTTTTGATTTCTTCAAGAAAATGATTAGCATAAATTAGTTTCTTTGTATCACTTGTTAGCATGCGTTCATTTGTCATTATGCATTTAAATATTATTTGTTGGATTGGTTGCATTCATTTGCACGACTTAGAATTTTAGTCATTGTGCATTAGTTTAGGAGCTACCATGATATTTTATCCTAAAAATGCTATCTCTCTTACTATTATTGAATGCTAATTGTTATTATTACTTGTTGCATGTGATACCGTCCGAGCCCTTTTGGACTTTATTTCCCCCCTCATATTCCGGATGGGTTGTAAAGGACCAAATGCATTTCATTTTAATCGAGTCAAGCCAATCGAAAACTGATGTACAAGTCCCAAAGTTGAGAATATGAAGCAATTTAAATAGATTGAGCCTTAAAGGCCAAATTCATTTGCTTAAATATTGTATTTTGTTGTTTTTAGGTTTACGACCTTATCACCCTTTTTATATAATTATTGTTGTATTATTAGTTTAGGATAGATACAAATCAAATGGATCTACGACCCAAAAACAAAATGGGTCCAAATACGGGTCCACGCTAACAAAAACTGAATTTGAACCAAGCTCTCTCTCTCTCTCTCTCTCATTTATCGCTTATTTACTTGTTAATTAATTGTTGCTAGCTTTAGGGCTAAAGAATCCCAATCCCCACAAAATGTTATTTTGTTTTAAACAATCAACTAATTTGAGCATGACTAATTGGACTTAAATAATATTTTTGTGAGATTAATAATTCACTTAGATAATAGATTAATACTTTACTTCTTTTAAATTCTAATAATTTTTAATTCAAATCAAGTTAAAGTTATTTTAGCAGCATGTTAGTTTTTGGATTACCGCAAGTAAACCGAGCCTTAGATGCTTTCAAAACCTTCCTAAGATGCCAGTAAGAATCCCCGAACCCTTTTATTAAAAAAATCTTTCAATTTGATTTTTTGTTTTAGTAAATTGGAAGAATAGTTTTCTTGATTTTTGTCAAAAAATTAAGTGGCAACTCTAAACTAAGTATCTAGAACTTATAAAAACTATTTTTGGGATAAAACAAAATGACGACTCCGCTGGGGATTTGAAGAAATCTAACCTTAAAACTAAACTTATTTGTCTATGTGAAATAACTGTTTACTTTTTTTAATCGTATTATTTAAATTGTCGCATTTCATGACATAATTTTTGCCAAACGACAAATAGTTTGCATTAGAAAAAGGGGAGTTACGTAACTTACCACAAATTTTTTTTAAAACACAAAAGTCTATCTTTGGAAGTAATAAATGAATAGTTGGCTTGCGTTCATTTAACATCGTTTATTAGCTTCACCCCGTTGTCTGTCTGACTCAGGTAACCATCACTTTTTGAATCAATTCTAGTCAACCTAAGATAGAGCAGAACCAAAACCGAATCTAAGCATTAGCCTATGACGGCTTAATACCCAAGGCATATTATGTCCATTAGTTGAAACCGCCAAAATCATGTCCAAGGTTTCCGACCTCATGACATACCATATTATTTGATATTTGAATGATGTGCGTGTGGAAACCAAAATGTAGAGTGGGTAAACTTAATTGATTTTTGTTTTGAAGGTATGAATCGTTTCCCAAGGTTTGACATGGTTGTAGAAGCACCACCTTTACTTAAAATGTGGTATAACGATCTCGACAGAGATAACAAAAAAACCCTTAACAAATATGTGAGTGCCCTGACAGAACTACTCAACATGACTCATTGGACTGAGCTAATCGAAGTCCTCACAAGCTATTGGGACAATGAGAAAATGATGTTCCATTTCGGAACTGCAGAAATCACCCAGAAAATCAAGGAACATTAAGATTGTATCGACACGGTTTGTATAGGGTTAGAAAGAAGGGTAAGAAAACAAGAAGACATATTGATCCCTAACAAGCCTTCCGTCGAAGACATCGAAAGCTAGCTAGTGTTGGGAAGTTATTACTCTTACTGGGCTTAAGAATCTAGTGTATCATCTATGGACCTCTACGTTAGATTTGGGCACAGAAGATTTTATGAAAAATATAACAAAGAGTTCAAGTTACCTATAGGGAATGGAATGAAATTCGACCTTTGGCGTTCACTGTCGCACTACTGGGAACAATGGTCTTTCCACAAGGACCGAATCTAAATATCAACACTTGAGTGATAATGCTTTCACACACCTTGTTCATAGGCTTGGAGAATTAAGGGCAAGTGAAGTATTATCACATTGCTCTGGTCATACTGTCAAACATGTATCGAGCCCTAGGAAAATGCAAAGAGAGACATCACTACTTTCAAGGATGTAAACTGCTCCTTCAATGGTTGATTTTAATTCATTTAGCAAAAGGGAATGAGACTCAAGAACTACATATCTTGGAAAATAAGAACACTCTCAGGAATATGACCGATATGCTGTTTTGGGCAAGTTTGAAAAAATGAAGGACTATATAAATATGGGCTTAGATTTTTTATGAACTAGGGAAGAAGATCTCTAATGGATGCTTGATCGCTTCATCCCAATATATGTCGTCGTAAAGGGTCGGAGAAACTTCGTGCTTCCACTACAAGGTATTTAGGGAATTCGTCCTTACGCACCCTCCTGAGTCCTACGACAGTTTGGGAGAAGACAGTTCACACCTTGAGAGGCATACTATGGCGCCTACGTGTATGATATTAGGGATGACAGGGTGGATGATGCTAATGAAAATGAGCCAAGTGAAAGAAAAAAACATCATTGCTCCAGATCGGTTTGACGTTGGATATTGTGAGACCTTGAAAAATGACTTAGGTGAACTAGAGACTAACATGTTGGTAATGGTGGTATAATGTTCTAAATAGGTCTAAAATGTGATATTGAGGCAGTGTCTATGAATTTAGGTGCATTGGAAGTCAAACGTCAAGGGACGACTAAGACGTTCCACGACTAAGTCACCTATGTGCCTCAAATGTGGTTCTATGTGGTTATGTGTGATTAATGAGGTTGTAAGGTCCTTAAATAAGTTATTAATTGTAAATTTTCGTGGATTTTTTGAGGTTAAACATCCAAGAGCATCCATAACATTCAAAAGATGTGCCTTGAAATGACCTTGTGTGCCTAAGTATGTTTCGTCGAGTTTTACGTGTTTTTTTGGATGAAATTCATGTGAGAGGTTCTAAACTCCTATACGATTGTTTTTGGTTTGGAAACGTCTCGACAAAAATCCCCAAGGACCAACCAAGATTGCTTGAGTAAGGACCCATGTTGGTGGTAAAAACTTCCTAAGGCATTCCCACCTACAAATGGAAAACGATGGCCAGTGGCCTGGTCGACGCCCCATATGTGGTGGGAGTTGTTTGTTACTTATCATGGGGAGCTAATATATCAAGTACAAGTATATTAACCCATCGACGGATGACATGATGTCCTGTGTATGGACCTACGCCCCATAGATGGTCAACTGTCGATGGGCACTATGTCCTGCGTGCAGCTTCACTGTAAGTTGAGGGGTGAACTTGTAATTTCATCCTACTTATAAATAAGAGTATTGGATTTTATTTTGGGGTCTTTTGTATATTTTAAATGTGTATATAAGTCAGAAATATATTGAAGACTTCATTCTTCTAAATCAAAACCCCAAAATCCCATAGAGATTCCCGAAGACTCCATTGAAGTCCAAAGTAAAAAAAGAGCTTGGTGTGAAGAATTGAGTGGAGATGTTTCCAAAGGTATTGATTTAGATCCTTGAAATTCTCTTCATTAAGGAGCCCAATTCTCAAGATGTTTTCTAAAGTTATCAAAGTTGAATTGCCTAATTTCATGATTCTACCATGGGTTCTTGCATCAATTGTTTTTAAATATTTATTATGGATTAAATTGTTATTGTATTGATGATTTTAACCTAAATTACCTATGAAAACATGAATTGGATGAACCCTAGTTTTTGACTAACTAATGAGTTACCTGCTATTGTCCTAATGTTGGTGAATTATGGTGTAGATTTCTATGGGCTATATAATGATGTAATAATTGTATTCAATTGATATCTAGGCTGTATTAGATTGATGAATTTACATTGTTTACCTAGTACATTGATTATTATAGTTTTTATTTTGAATTGATGTTCATGGCCATTGGTAAGGGCCTTATGTAATTGAATTGAATGATTTAGCATCGAATTGATGTGTTTGGGATGGAGTGGTGGTATGCTTCCCTATTTTATTTATTTTATTTTTATTTATAATTTAATTATGTTGTTATTTGTATGGTCCACTTATGGTGGCGGTGTTCTATGTTTTACTTGCTCTTGATGTGGCCTTGTCAGCGTTACTTTATATATTATGATAATCATAACCTTGACGGCAATGACTTGAAGTAATGTGGCTATTTGTGTAGTTTGATTATGTGAAGAATGAAAATATCTATCTACATGTGAAGTCATATATGTATTCTTCTATAAATGCTTTTTAGGTGATCATGTTAGACTATGACTTTAACCTAGTGTGTACAGTCTTAGAGTTGAGTCTTGGTTATTCCTACTTGACTATATGAGTCTATGATAGTCATATAATGATGTTATGATAGTGTATCGGATGACTTAAAGATGATAATATTTACTTTTATGTGCTTGTAGAATGACATGTAGTGTTTGCTAAGGTGAAGTATGTGGTGTCTTGTCTTGGTTGACTTGTGTCCCTTAGTTGATGTATATATGAATGTAAATATGTGATGTCTTGACTTAGGATGTTAAAACTCTTAGTCTTGCACGTATGAATGACATTAGATCCTAAATGATGTTAAGAATGACTTTTATGTGAAAACCTTGACTTAGTGGTAAGTTTAAGAATGTTGAAGTTGTAAGCCGTAATGGTATTCTTCAAAGTAAAGGAATGATAAACTTAAGGTTAATTGGATGGAACAACATTATATTAATCCTTAGGAAAGTCATCATGAGCTTCTGTTTTCCATCGGAAGGTAGCTTTAAGAGGACCTCTTTGGAAAGGTAAATCTAATTGGGTTATGAACTTGTTATTGATCCCCTTTATATGAACCATAATGTGAATTAATCTATGATAACGAAGGCTAGCACCGAGTTAGTATGGCGAGGGAAGTAGTTTTAGTCAAAGAATGAAACTAGAATACAAAGCATTCCCTTCATATTCTTTAACTATGTTCCTACATTGGATGTGTTTAAGTTCTACCATTGGCAAGTAAAATAACCTCATAGGAGTAGGATATAACTCTGGATACCATGTCTTGCTATCATGGTCAGTTATTGCCTAATCTCATCATGTGGGATACTTACTAGCATTAGAGAAGTTCTTTGAAGTTTAGGTGGTGGTATGGGACGCTACCTAGACATTGCACAATAGGCTTTGAAGGTGTTAGTTAGAGTCCCTAGGTCTTGTCCAAGACCATTACTTGAATGTCCTTTATGTGATGTATGAGTCTCTAATGAACTAATGACCTAAGTTACGAAGTATGTAAATGAATGAGTACCTTATCTAAAGTGACTTAAGTATTCATTAGCTAAAGTGTGAAGAGGGCATAAGGGATGATCTCTTCATGTCTTATCTTTGGAGGTCTTGAGAATGACTCTAGTTAGGTAGTTATATGGGCCGTGTCCCAAGTACTCTTGTGTCTTAAGATGATCAGATTAAGACGTAGTATTTCCTATGACTTTATATGAAAGAGATTTTAAAAGACAATGTTATGTTTTGTGAAAACTTTTAATTCTGCACTACTTTTCACTATGTTTATGAGATGAATGATATGTAAAGGCTTGTACAAGACCTTTGAGAGGTCAAGTATGCCGATTGCAATCCGATATTGACCCTTACTTCTAGGGTGTGGTTTCGGGTTGTGACAATCTTATCATCATAGCATAGGTTGTGAAAGTAGTATTAGGAATCAAAAGTTTCATCAAGTCATGTCCAGTAGAGTCTTGACCATTGGTGTGAGTCGCGACATATGTATGGGTGAGAGGCTATAGGACAAAAAGTTTCCCTTATTTTCTACTCCTATGTCATGTGGTAGAGTAAAAGCTATGAATACTCTTTTCTTATGGTTTTCCTTGTGTGTTCTAGGAAGATGAATACGAGGAGGACACCGCATAGGAGAGTTGAGGAGAATTATGTGCATGAGGAGATTCCTCTTCAAGTTGAGGATGTTGAGCAAGTTACTCAAGGTGCTCAAGGTTATCAAGTCCCTATTTTTGGTAAAGGTGATGAGGTTACCCCCCGAGTTGAGTAATAGGGATATTAGGGAGGCTTTGCTTGCTTTAGCCTGAGCCGTGACTACTCAAGTGAATTTGAGTATGGTGCCTAGGGTGAATTTTATGGAGAGCACTATGAATTATAGGTTGAGAAACTTTGTGAGGATGAATTGGGAGAGGATTCCTAAGAGTTCATAGATGGAGTGTACAAGTTGTTGAGTGCTATGGGAGTTAAATCTACAGAGAAGGCGGAGTTGGCTTTGTACCAATTGAGGGATGTTTCTCAAATATGGTACACTTAATGGAAGGATAATACGCAGGAGGATTCGGGTCCTATTAATTGAGAATAACTTAAGGAAGCTTTTCTTGGTAATACTTTCCTCGTGAAAGAAGAGAAGTTAAGGTAGAAGAGTTTACCAATCTCAAGCAAGGTAATATGAGTGTTGAAGAATACTATTTGAAGTTCTTAATGATATCTAGATATGCCCCTTCTCTTGTGTCTAATCCAAGAGATGAAATGAGTCATTTTGTGACGGGTGTAGCCGACTTACTGAAGGAGGAATGTCATATGACGATGTTACATGATGATATGACCCTAGCTTATATATACAATTTTTTAAAATTTCGAATCTTAGAAACTAACTGGAAGCTTGAAAAGGAGTGGTGCTAGTGATCAATGGTACCCTAGGTTCAAAAAGAGGGCTCAAACTCAAGATGGACCTAGCCCTAAGGTGAAGTTGTAGAAATGAGGTAGTTCTCAAATGTCAAGCCTACATGTGTCACTTGTGGCAAGAAACATTATGGTGAGTTTCTACTGCATACCAGGAGTTTCTATGGTTGTAGTAAGGAAGGACATAAGGTGAGAGATTATCCTAGCATTGCTTCTACAGTAAGAGAGGGTAAGAAGTTTCTCCTAGTGTTCCAAAGGATGATGCTCCAACAAAGAGGCATTTGTATGCACTCCGAACTAGATGTGAGAAGCCGGACTGTAATGATGATGATAAGGGTAAGTCATTGCATTTCTTTTAGTTGTATGATTTCCTTCTAAGTGGGGGAGTATGGTTAGTATATGGGATAGAAAGTCATAGAAGCATGTTGCATGTGCATGGTGTGTAGGAGTTTTGTTGAAAACGAATTTCATTAACTTTTTGCATTGTGTTTTTAATGAAGCCATGATTGTGTTGTGAGTTATTTTTATATGGTGTTACTTTGCATATTATCATGTTTATATCATGAATTTACTAAGAGATGGATTTTTGAAAAAATGACCTAAATCAATGTAATGTTTTTCCCTGCTTACTGTAAATTTTTTGGGAATTCAACTAATTGATTTTTTGGTCTAAAATTGTTGAAATATGTTTAGAACTGATTTATATAAGCATTGTATGGAATATAAAATGAGTTTTTACTTTTTCGAATGAAGCATGTAAGTTTTGTAGCATAATGAGTTATAGAATTGTCTTGTAGTTTCTTGTTGTGTTGTAAATTTCTTGACTATGTGAAATTTATGTTTTTCTTCTTGATTTTTTGTTATATGGTATGATCATGAGATGCTAGTTGAATCTCTATTCTTGGAAGTGTTCGGAGAGTCACAAGTGTCATTCGAGGACAAATGTTGTCCAAGTGGGGGAGATTGTAAGACCTCGAAAAATGACTTAGGTGAACTAGATCCTAAAATGTTGGTCATGGTGGTATAAGGTTGTAAATAGGTATTAAATGTTATATTGAGGCAGTGTCTAAGAGTTTAGGTGCATTGGAAGTCAAATGTCAAGGGACGACCAAGACGTTCCACGACTAAGTCACATATGTGCCTTATATGTGGTATATGTGTTTATGTATGATTCATGAGGTTTTAAGGTCCTTAAATGAGTTATTATGATGTTTATAGGCAGTGGGTCAAGTTTCGTGGAGTTTGGAGATCAAATGTCCAAGAACGTCCATGACGTTTGAAAGATGTGCCTTGAAATGACCTTGTGTGTCTAAGAATGTTTCATTGAGTTTTACGTGTTCTTTTTGAATGAAATTCATGTTAGAGGTTATAAAATCGTATAAAATTGTGTTTGGGTTTGAAACGTCTTGGCAAACATCCCTAAGGGCCAACCAAGGGTCCTTGAGGAAGGACCCATGTTGGTGGCCAAAATTGCCCAAGGCAGTCCCACCTACGGATAGCAAACGACGGCTAGTGTCCTGGTCGACGCCCCGTAGGTGGTGGGATCATTTTTTATTTAGATAGGGGATCTAATATACCAATTCCAAGTCTCGGAACCCATCGACGGATGACAGGACATCCCGTGTGTGGACCTACGCCCCGTCGATGGGCAATCATCGACATGCACTGTGTCCTACGTGCAGCTTAACTATAAGTTGAGGGGTGAACTTGTATTTTCACCCCACTTCCAAATAAAAGTATTCGTGATTATATAGGGGTATTTTGGGTATTTTTAAATGTGTATATAAGTCATAAACATATTCAAGACTTGATTCTTCTAAATCAAAGAAGAGCTTGGTGTGACGAATTGAGTGGATATTCTTCATCAAAGTGAAGAATTAGATTCATCAAGGTATGGATTTTTATCCTTTAAACTCTCTTCATCCAGGAGCCCAATTCTCAAGATGTTTTCTGAAGTTTTCAAAGTTGATTTGTCTAATTTCATGATTCTACCATTGGTTCTTGCATCAATTGTTTTAAACGTTTATTATGGACTAAATTGTTATTTTATATATTATTTTAACCTAAATTACCTATAAACCCATGAATTGGATAAACCCTAGTTTTTTACTAAGTTATGGGTTACTTGATATTGACCTAATATTGGTGAATTATGGTGTAGATTTCTATGGACTATCTAATGATGTAATAGTTGTACTCAATTGATATCTCGGTTGTACTAGATTTATGAATTTACATTGAATTGAACTAGTTCATTGATTATTATAGTTTTTATGTTGAATTGATGTTCATGGCCATTGGTAAGGGCCTTATGTTATCAAATGGGATGATTTAGCATCGAATTGAGGTGTTGAAGATGGAGTGGTGGTGCGCTACCCTACTTACTTTATTTTGTTGTTATTTATGCTTAAATTATGTTGTGATTGGTATGATCCATTTATGGTGTCAGTGTTATGTGTTTTACTTGCTATTGATGTGGCGTTGTCGGTGTTACTTTATGTATTATGATAATCATGGCCTGTCGGAAATTACTTGAGGTAATGTGGCTATATGTGTAGTTATATTATGTGAAGCATTACAATATTTATGTACATGTGAAGTCATATATGTGTTCTTCTATTAATGCTATTGAGGTGATCATGTTAGACTATGACTTTGACCTAGTGTGTATAGTCTTAGAGTTGAGTCTTGGTTATTCCTACTTGACTATATGAGTCTATGATGGTCATATTAATGATGTTATGATAGTGTATAGGATGACTTAAAGATGATAATAGTTACTTGTATGTGCTTCTAGAATGAAATGTAATGTATGCTAAGGTGATGTATATGGTGTCTTGTCTTGGTTGACTTGTATCCCTTACTTGATGTATATATGAATGTAAATATGTAATGTCTTGGCTTAGGATGTTAAAAATCTTAGTCTTGGATGTTTGAATGACATGATACCCTAAATGATGTTAAGAGTGGCTTTTATGTGAAAACCTTGACTTAGTGGTAAGGTTAAGAATGTTGAAGTTGTAAGCCGTAATGGTATCCTTCAAAGTAATTGAATGATAGACTTAAGGTTTATTGGCTGGAATGGCATCATATTAATCATTAGGAAACTCATCATGAACTTCTTATCGCCATTGGAATGTAGCCTTAAGAGGACTTCTTTGGTAGGGTAAATGTGATTGGGTTATGATCTTGTTATGAAAACCCTTTTATATGAACCTTAATGTGAATTAATCTATGAGAAAGAAGGTCAACACCGAGTGAGTATGGTAAGAAAAGTAGTTTTTTTCAAATAATGAGACTAGAATACAAAGAATGACCTTCATATTCCTTAACCATGTTCCTACTTAGGATGTGTCTAAGTTCTACCATAGGCAAGTAGAACAACCTCATCGGACAAGGATAAAACTCCGAATTGCATTTCTTGCTTTCATGGTCTATGTCGTTATTGCTTATTCTCATGATGTGGGATACTTACTAGCATTAGAGAAGTTCTATGAAGTTTAGGTGGTGGTATGGGACACTATCCTGACATTGCACAATAGGCTTTGAAGGTGTTAGTTAGAGTCCCTAGGTCTTGTCCAAGACCATTACTTAAATGTCCTTTATGTGATGTATGAGTCTCTAATGAACTAATTACCTACGTTACGAAGTACGTAAATGAATGAGTACCTAATCTAAAGTGACTTGGGATTCCTTAGTTAAAGTGTTAAGAGGGCATATGGAATAATCTCTTCATGTCTTGTCTAAGGAAGTCTTGAGAATGACTCTAGTTAGGGAGTTGGTTAATTATGTGGACATGATCTAAGACTTAGGTAGTCATAAGGATTACTTAGGTAATCTTGAAGAGGTCAATCATGGACGTTATCTTCTTGATTTACTTAAGTAGGTCTTTTGATAGACTTTTGAAGGAGAATCGAGGGGGTTGGTTGAAAGGTAAGGATAACGTGATTGGCTGATTGGTTAGAAGGTAAGGATAACACAATCTTTCTTTGTGTTGCTTAAGTTAATCTTATGAGAGATTTAAGTGGGATGATTACATACTAAGAGATGTCTAAGGTGAAGATAATCAATTTCACTGTACAGTGAAGGGAGTTCACTGCAACAGTGAAGGGAGTTCACTGCAATAGTGAATGAGGTTACTGTAAAGTGATCTCTAAAATTATGACATTTGGTTTAAATGTTTTCTTATGTGTTTCTATGTTGCTAAATGTTGTTCTTATGATTATAATATACTTTTAAATGAAAAGATGCATGTTTCAAATAAATGCCCATTTTCATGATTTTTATTTATTATGCTGACTTAGTACATGTGATTGTACTAATCCATGCTTTTATCTATCTCTAAAGTACTTGGTAGGAGAGGAGCTTTTGGGAAGTGAAGACTTGGACCGTAGCATCGTTCAACAGAAGTTGAAGTATGTCCTCATTTGACTCGAGGGCATTTACATCTTTTATGTTTCCATTTGAAGTATTGTAATAGACTAAGTATTTCTATATTAGTATTTTGTATGGGCAGTGTCCCATGTATTCTTGTGTCTTAAGATTATGAGATTGAGACTTAGTATTTCCTATGACTTTATATGAAAGAGATTTTAAAGACTATGTTATAATTTGTTAAAAGTTTTAATTCCGCACTACTTTTCACTATGTTTATGCGATTAATGATATGTAAGGGCTTGTACAAGACATCCGAGAGGTCAAGTGCACCGGTTGCAATCTGAGATTGACCTTAATTTCTAGAATCTGGTTTCAAGATGCGATAGATATGATGGAACTTATAAGGCTTGGATGAAAAAGAATATACAAAGTATATCCTTTCCAGTCCCTAACAGTTGTCGCAGTGTTGAAGACAAAGAGGCCAAAGATGTAATCGAGTTAAGAGAGGTAAACCGGGACGCCGAAGAAATATACGCCAATTTCCTTGCAAATTAAAGACCCTGAGAAGACATCCAAGAATTGGGAAGGGTAAGATGTTGTTTTGATGAGTTTGACTTATGGATAAAAGAAAAGATAGAGGGGATGCAATACAAGGATTGGTAAGAGAAAGGACACGGAGCGAGGGTTACCTGGTGATACTACGATACATGTTTCAGCAATACAAGACACAGGGAAGCAGCAGGGAAGTAGGGCCATCAGGGAGAGAATAGTGGACTTTGCTACTGTGTGGTTTTTCTATATGTATTTCTATCATTATCAGACCCTGCGTGGGTCTACATTTCTTACATTTCCGTACGTTAAAATGGACAATGCGTGGGTCTGTCCTTTTATATTATGTTCCTTATTTCCTTTGTTTATTCCCCTTGTGAAAATTAACTATTCTATGTGAAATTTGCCTGGGGGGGGGTAATTAAAAGGTTCAATTCCACATGTACATCTTTCAAATGTGCTAGGCCTACCCTTGGCACAAAAGGGTCCCCTATATGTTTAGGACGTGATATATGTGTACTTAGTTGTTTATGTGATATGTTGAGGACATCAAACTAGATGCAACAAGAAGATATTAGCTCAACGTGATTAACCCTTCCCGAGATTTTCCCAAATTAAAACGAGCAAACTCCTGCTTGTTCAAAATCAGTTTCCTTTTAACTCGTGGGCTGACATGTCCTCAAACAAAGCAACTTTTGTCTGTTTATATGCTATCTATGTGGAATTTTGTGTTATGTATATGAACTTAAACTAAAAATTTGCCTTTGAGTTATTTTCCTCTCCAGGTACTTACGAACTCAATTGTGTCAATTAAACTAACAGATCATCCCTAGTTCACTAGATTTAAAGGGCCTGCAGATTGCTTTCTTGGACAAAGATCAGATAAGGGAAAAGCAGTAATGGGGGACAATAACGAAGAAATCAGTCTTATTGACGTTGTGGTGTCTCAACCCACCATAGTGGATCAGAATGAACTGATTATGCCGCTAATGCAGCAGATTGCCAAGATGATGGTGGAAATACAAAGGAGACAAGATCTTCCTCCACCTAGTTTTACTATCAATGCTTTGATTGATGGGAGGCCTCCACTGTACTTTCCCTCGTCATACATGGAACATGCTCAAAATCCACCATCTACTCCTACTCAAAATCCCTCAGTCATCGATTTAACAACACAAAATCCTCAGTATGCCTCCTTCTCCTACCAGACCCTACCCCTTCCTCAAAACAATAATTCCCAAATACGACCTCCCCCTCAAAACGCCCATCACCAAATAGCTCCACTTCCACAAAACAAAATACATTCCATCCTCAAACATCTTTCCATCACCAAAATCAACACACTAATCCCCAAACATTCTCACAAAATTACCAAACTACTCAAAATGTCCTATGTCCCTCCGTAGCTCCATCTCTACCTAGAGAAATCACCTCCCAAATTCATGTTCCAAATGAGTACAACGTGAATGGTACTGAACTTGATCATTATGTGAGAAGGAAAGAGAGTAGAGGTAGAAAGAAGTGGCCGCAAAGTTAGACATAAAGGAGGAGATATGAAAAGCAATGAAGGAACTTCAGTGCATTCTCGACATCCCTGTTTTAAACTACGAGGACTTATGCATTCATCCAAATCTGAACCTCCTAAAACAGTTCAAAATTCCAAAGTTTAAAACCTTTGGAGGAACAAGGAATCCTTATCATATCTAACGGCATACTGTGTCAAACTTGTAGGAGTTGAAAGAGATAAATTTGTACTAATGCGGCTTTTAACTGAAGTTCTAGTGGGAAAGCTTTGGAATGGTTTACATCTCACGAGACCAAATAGTGGCCCAGCCAAAATGCTTTGGTTAAGGACTTCATTGAAATATTTGCTTAAGATGTAGGTATTTTCCATGATCGTTATTCCATAAAGAAGATGAACCCATCAAAAGCTACAGAGAGTTTTCGAATAGATGGTGAAAGGAGACATTCAGAGTTTGACCTCCCATGTCTGAAAAATAATTTTTTGAAGTGTTCATGCGGGTGCAGGAGCCCGAATATTATGATAGAATCATATTGATCGTTGGAGCTAAATTTGCTGAGATAGTCAAGGTAGTGAGATTATCAAGGATGAATTGAAAACCGTAAAGATTGCCCATGTTGTTGCATCACTCAGGTCCTCAGGCTTGTTAAAAAAGAAGAGAGAAAGATGTGTCAATTGTTTCTTATGAGTGTAAGAAGACCCCAAAAAGATCATCATCATATCAAGGTCGTTCTCGACCTTCACAAAGTACATACCAGGCTTGTTACACACAAGCCGAATATCAAAATACTCCTCCTCCCAATTACCAAAGTGCCCCTCCTCCAACTTACCAAAATGCTCCCCCTTTTATTTATCAAATTCCACCTTCCATCTACCAAAATTTCCCCCCGACTTACCAAACTCCATCTTCTCATTATCAAAGTGCGCTCCCAACTATGCTAACGTCTGTCAAATTACTGAGCGCCTCCCCCAGTATAGCAAGCCCAAGCTCCAGTTTACCCAAATACCTCCCCAAACTACAAAGCTCCACCGCCAAATTACCAGACAAATTCCTATCCAAAATATCAAGCTCCCCGTTTGTCCAAAATAATCGTCATATGCCTCCTCCTTAAGACAAATATGATCCCTCTCATCCTAGATTTGAGAAAATGCCTGTTAGGACTTTTACTGTGCTTGCCAAAAGCCGAACAAAGTTGTATGAGGGATTAATTGTGACAGGTTATATCTATCCAGTGAGGCTCAAGCCAGTAGACACTAGCTCCTGATTTTACATACCTGATCAGAAGTGAGCATATCACTCCAATAGCATTAGACATTATACTGAGGATTGTGTTAACCTCGAGCACAAAATTTAGGATCTAATCGACCAAAACGTGGTCTCCCTCAAGACAGTTGCACCCAACATTGACAGTAATCCTTTATCAAATCACGGGGGCGTCTATATCAATATGATGAAGACGGATGAAAATTGGGGCATGACAAAGGCGATAGTTTTGATTGTTCATGATGAGTTGGAAAGGGTCGTGTCTTCTTTGAGCATCAAATAAAAAAAGAATTTGTGATCCACATACCCACAAAAGTTGTTGCCTTGGTGCCAATAGAAATTCCTGCTAGGCCAAGATTTGTGATTGGAACCGCTTCAGCTCAGGGTATGAATACGTCTAGCAAATGTTATACTTCATAAGATTTGTAACATGGATGGTAAAAGAAATACCAAGGAAAGAGGCCGATAGGCGAAGGCAAATCTGAAGAATTTTGGAGAAAGATGCAGCTGAAGGACTATTCGATTGTTAAGCATTTGGAGAAAAACCCAGCTAAGATTTCTTTGTGAATCTATTAATTAGTTTGTAGCTACATAGGAGAGCCTTAATGAAGGCTTTGGATGATACATATGTGCTCGTGGGCACCAACAACGACAATGTAGCGTCCATGATCAACCAGGTTATTCGAGGACATCGAATCAACTTCTGTGATGAAGAGTTTCCCGTCAAAGGGAAGATGCATAGCAAAGCTTTGCATGAAACTTTCATATGTCGGGAAAGGGTTATAAACCTTGTCTTGGTAGATTATGGATTGGGTCTCAATATTTGTCTATAGTCGACTCTGAGGCAATTAAGGTTCGATTTGGGGAAGCTTGAACAAAACCAAATCAATGTGAGAACCTTTGATGGGGTGTAGAAAGAGACACTAGCAACATTAAACTTGGTCATTTAGATGGGTCCAGCAGAGTTCAATGTAAAGTTTCAGGTCCTGAACATCGACACTGCTACAACCTTCTTTTGGGAAGTTCGTTAATCCACATGGATGAGGTTGTGCCTTCTACCCTTCACTAGATAATGAAGCTTGTCTGAAAGGGGCAGGAATTTGTTATTCAAAGTGAACGGATCCACTTTGGTGGACATGTGCAAATCATAGATGAAGTCTCTCAAGGCACTAATTTATACACGATGGAGCTGGTTAATGCCACTGGTGATAATTTGGCTCCACATCCCCCAATGCCCTCTGTGTACAAGATGATTGACATGGCGATGCTCCAGAACACATTCGAGCTAGGTTTTGGATTGGGAATGAATTTCTAAGGAAACATCGAACCTATTAAAGTTCCTGTCAAAGAAGAAAGGTACCGTTTAGGGTACGTCCCCACAGATGATGAAGTGAGGATGAAGAAGAGTGGTGATAAGGCATTGGCTAGGAAAATCCCTCATATGTACTAGTCATTTTCGATATGTGAGTATGTCGATTGTGATGGCCTTGGGGAAGGAATCTGGAGCCATTTCAAAGAGATTGACGCTGTCATAGAGGACGAGGTCATCAAGCTAGCTGGTATTCACAATACTGAACTTACAGAGCAGCTGCAGAATTGGACCTCCACACCAATCTTGATTCCCCGAATATCTTGGTAGAAGGATATTGTTTATGCTTGATTTGAAAATTGATGGTAGTTCAAAAGAGGACCAAGACCAACCATTTTGCAGTTTCTTTGATACTTGATGTCACACTCGGAGAATACACCCTAGATGAGACCGATGTCATTAACCTCTCACAGGTTGCAGACAATCCTTATCTTAGCGTATATAACAATCATATAGTTAAATTTAATGGAAAAATTAAAACTTTTAACATACTATTGAAGTATACTTAGAATTCATACTTAAAATTCATAAGCCATACAACATTCTAAGGAATTGTCTCATATATATACAAACCATCTAAGAATTCAAATCTGGACTTAGCCAATAGATAATCAATATGCCATATAAGCCTTAATACAAAAGAATCCAAAGAAAACATAATGGAAATAGATAATCCTAATATCTACGTAAGTCTTCATAAGTTGGAAAATAAATGATAGCGTCCCGAACACGAGGAACTACCAAGACTTGGAGAAAGAGTTCCAAGCTCCTTCAAACGGCCTCCTTAAACTTCAATGGACGGAACCTCCACTTGAAGTAATATAAAGTAATGGGGTTAGTACGTCACATGTACTAAGTATTTGTATATGCACATAACACATAAGGAAATGCATGAAAAGGACCATTTATCCTTTCATTAGAAAACATGCTAAGTTATGAGAAATCATTCAATGCACATACCATATAACGTGTACAAACTAAGGATACCATCAACTTACAACGTGATCATAATCAAAGACATATTTTCATAAAGTCATGTTAACATATTCAATAAATCATATAAACGTAACATACAAAACACTCACCGATGATCTCATCCCCAACCTACAAGTTCAATGGTCATGTGAAGCCCCATAACTCCACAGAGCTAAGTATATAAGATAGGAGACCTTAAGTAAACCTTTGCTTCATGTAAATTGTAATATAAGTAGTCATCACTTCATATAACAGTATAACCCAATAACATATCCATAATAATGACCAACATTCATGTAAGATTAACATCATTTATCATAAACATATATCTTTCATGTCATCATATTACATAAGAACAATCTCCTAGGACTTCCCTTAGAGTTAACTTGTGCAATGTCTAGGTAGAGTACCATACCCCTATCTATACTAATTAGACTCCTCAAGTCACCCTAGTCAACATTCATTTACTTGTCTTTCATTTTACATGAGGGAACATTATCTTTAACCGACATAGATCATGTGAGCTAAACATGGAATCCGGTGTCTTCCCCACACCAAAAAAAGGTGGTCTACCGGCCAAAGTAGAACCTACATAACATAGCTTTCTAGGTGGATCCACTAACTAGTACCCTATGGTGGCAACATAGTTCAAGAATTAAGAGATGTATTAGAGATCTATAGTTCCACATTACATGGAAGCCTCAATCTTTGAGAATTATTGTGAACCTACCTTCCACTAGGGAAGGAACACTTCTCATATATAGTCCATCGGTGCTTAGCTTAAGTCCCTTTTATTGAAATAAATTTTAAGTTTTCTTTCATCATAAACTTATCATAGGTCATATGAGGTTAAATACTTGTATAAACATTATCATGAGATCTTTTAGGATTAGATGATAATTTCCTTTCATCGCAACCCTTCATATGTGAGATTAACAAAACATATTCATCTTGTCTAAAGCATACAAGAGAATATCTTATCTTGCATTTTCGTAGTCTTATAATGATCTCACATTTAACATGTTCATATCCCAACATATACACATAAAAATATCACACATATTTTCATAACATAACATCGTGATTCATAGGCTATCATACAAATTGTAGAGTAATCACAACTTTAGAAGACTTACCTCTTGCTTCCAAGAACCTTATTCATATTACATTATTCATAATCATACGTAATGAAATAATAAATAGCATAATAAAGATAAACTCATCAAATCATGTACATGATCAATGCATAGCGTAGGAAAAGGGAAACAAGTCGTAAAAGGGTTCATTCAAACCTTAAATTCTAACCCTAATATTTACACGTTATCAAATACTATAAACATCCCATCCGAAACTACCACTTAGAGAAGGATCATGTATAACAATACATTCAAAAATTATCAATCAAATTCTCAAATATTCATGTGAAATTAACCTTAGAAAACGTTTATTTTTCATTTAAAACCATAAATCTAGGGTTAGGAAGAAAATCTGTTTCGTAGAGTAAAACCCTAGTATTTGAAGTTCTTGAAAACTTATCTTGAAAGGAACTCTTGTGTAAATGAATCCCAAGAGTGAAAAACCCATACCTTATAGATGAAGAATCCACGAAAATCTGAATGAAAACTTTGAAACCTACGTCTTCTTCTTAAGCTTTTCTTGTTCTTCAATGGAGTTTGGAAAAGAGAGCGTTCTTGAGAGATTGAGACAAATTTCATTTGATTTGATTTAGGACCTTTAAAAGCGGTCTAAAACTGACCTAATATACATATATAGTCGGCCCATTAATTATCCAAAAGTCCCTCCACTTAAATTACCACCACGCCCCTCCTTAATTAACTAAAAATAGGAGAGCATTTGACTTAGCCAAATTTGAAAAATTGTTAAGGGTTTCGACTTTGACTAGGATTTTTAATTAATTAATTAATTAAGTTTATAATTTAATTAATTAAGTGACCTCGGGTAATTACTAAAGTACCCCTAAGTCACTAGACCATACCCAACCCCTTTGGACCATTGTAGGTTGTACTAGGATGTTTCTTTAGTTAGTTACCCGGCTAGTGTATCCCGGTTAGGTTTTAGAATTTTGGGTACACTAGTTAGTTTATTTTAGTTAATCCTGTGTTAGTTAGATAGCTAGGTAAGTTATTTAGAGCCAAGGACTTGGTACGAAGCTAAGCCTCATGTGGCTTTACCTGCACGCACACCTGCCCCCTAACCGCTCTAACCAAATTCGGTTGGGGCTTGGTCGCTTGGTCTCTTGAACATGTTCTTGCACATGTGCTTGCACATGTGCTGCTGCACATTTCTTCTCCAAGTACCCTCACTATGTTCTTAGTAAATTCTTAATTTACATGATAATTTTAAATGATTATGTGCTATGGTACCTAGTCTTGACACCTGGATGCCTCGTACCTAATGTGTACAACTAAGAAATTAATATTTTAGCTTAGGTCTTCATTGCAGGTACAATTCATAAAAACGATTGCTTTGGAGCATTTGAACATCAAAGTATATCTTAATACATAGAAATTGGATAAAAATCAAAGTATATTTTAAGTTAGTTGTTAATACATAGAAATTGGCTAACACCCTTAAACCAACACTCTTAAACATGCCCAATATTACTCAATATTTGGGCATTGGGATGTCTATGTACCCCAGTACATATTATTAAAATCTAATAGACTCTTCACTAGACAAATATATTATCTAGAATGTAACATTATCTCCCCAGGAGCGTTCTCCCCGAATGACACTAAAATCTTTTGGAGGGTAGGAAATAAACTCAATACTAGTAGCAAAACAAGCACATAATGTATCATTACACTTAGCACTCAATTAATGATGCACAATCATATAAGAGCTATATATTCATAACACATAGTGAGGAACTTCCTTCTCAACCTTATCATAACTTCAAAATGCATCCAAGAGATACCATGCTATCGTTCTTCTCAAGACAACAACAAAATTTCAAGAAAACATATGCATACATGTTTTACATAAGTGCGAAAATAGAGTATGAAGGACATTTCTTAAAACTCTAGTTGGCACTATCAATTACCGACATATGCACCTGGATCAAGCAATGCATAGAAATTACAAGAGAAAACTTGTAACATACCAGTCAGAACGTCGGGAGAGCTTTCTTGTTCACCCCTAGCCTTGAGTGCATAGAAATAGTTCCTTTTTGGAGTTGCAGAACTAGGACCTCTTGGTTAAGCTTGGCTATTACCCTTACCTTGAATTCTCACATTAGGGAAATCTTCACCATGTGGCCACCTTTGACACAACCATAGCAACTATTAGTCCCAACAAGACATTCACTCGCATGTTTCTTACGACACTTACCACAAGTTGGCCTCTTCTCCCCTCTTTAGGGTTAGGACTAGAAACTCTATCATTGCTATTCTTGGAGAAATTAGAAGGAACTTGGTTTGAAAACCTCTTCTTAAACTTAGGCTTGTCTTGAAATTCAAGCCTACTCTTTGAAGAACTACCTACAAAAGACTTTGCTTCCTTAGCTTCCCTATTCCTATTCCTTAGGCAACTTTCCTCAACTTGTTGAGCATGAACCATCAACCTACAAAGATCCATATTGTCATGAAGCATGGATGCACGACATTCTTCTTCAAGTTCTTAAGACACGCCCGTTACATGATGGCTCATTTCATTTCTAGCATTAGAAACCAAAGAAGAAGCATACTTGGACAACTCAATAAACTTTAAGGAGTATTCCTTAACATTCATACCTCCATGACGAAGGTTGATGAACTCCTCTACCTTAGATTCTCTTTGTTCCCTTGGGAAGAATCTGTCAAGAAAGGCCCTTGTGAAGATGTCCCAAGTCACGGGGCCACCTCCTAAAGCCCTACTATCCTTCCACTGATTGTACCACATCTGAGCCACGTCCTTGAGTTGATAGGCAGAAAGTTCATCCCTTTTCGTAGTACTGAATCCCATAGCAAACAAAATCTGATAGACCTCATCAAGGAAATCTTGGGGGTCTTCATCAACTTTCGATCCAAAGTACTTTGGAGGATTCATTCTCTTAAAGTCTCTCAAATGGCTAGCCATAGTACTAGCATATTGGTTCTCTGGAGGAACAACTTCTTTGTTAGCTTGAGCCGTGATGGCTTGAGCTTGGGCGGTGATGGATTGGGACACCTGGAACAAGGATGCCCTCACCTCACCATCCGTCATAGCCGGAGGATTCACGGGAACTTGGTCATTTGCAGCAGCTTGCACTTGAGGAGCATTTCGATTGCCTTGGGGAGTAGCTCCTGCATTCGCAATCTCTTGTCCTACTCTTCTCACAGCTGTCCTTCTTGTGTTCATCGCCTATATACACAAGAAAGGGATTATATGCTAAACGACAGATAGTGTCAAACTTTAAAGGCATGACATAGGAGTATCAAGAAATGAGAAGCTTCCTAGTCATCACATAGCCTCTCATCCACAATTGTGGCGCGCTTTACAACCATGAAAAAGACACTAGGTAATGTGGTTTAGTAATACACTTATCCTAAGAATATTTAACCTCATGCTCTGATACCAAATTTTTCATATCCGAAGAATACACCCCAGATGAGACTGGCGTCGTTAACCTCTCAGAGGTCGCAGACAAGCCTCTTCTTAGCGTTCATCACAATCATACAGTTAAATTTAGAAGAAAAATTAAAACTTTAACATACAATGAAGTATACTTAGACTTCATACTTAAAATTCATTAGCCATACAATATTCTAAGAAATTGTCTCATAGATATATAAACCCATCTAAGAGTTCAAATCTGGACTTAGCCTATAAATAGTCAATGTGCCCTATAGGACTTAATACAAAAGAATCCAAATAAAACATGATGGAAATAGATAATCCTAATATCTACTTAAGTCTTCATCAGGTGTAAAATAAATAATAGTGTCCCGAACATGTGGATCTATCAAGACTTGGAGAAAGAGTTCCAAGCTTCTTCTAATCGGCCTCCTTAAACTTCAATGTCTGTAACCTACATTTGTAGTAATATAAAGTAATGGGGTTAGTAAGCCACATGTACTAAGAATAGGTATATGCACATAACACATAAGGACATGCATGAAAAAGGATCATTTTTCATTTCATTAGAAACCATGCTAAGTCAAGTGAAAGTATTCAATGCTCATATCGTATGACGTGTTACAAACTAAGGATACCATCAACTTACAACATGATCATAATCAAAGACATATTTTCATAGAGTCATGTTAACATATTCAATAAATCATATAAACATAACAAAAAAAACACTTACCAATGACCCCATCCCCAACCTACAAGTTCAATGGTCATGTAAAGCCCCATAACCCCACACAACCAAGTAGATAAGATAGGAGACCATAAGTAAAGTCTTGCTTAATGTAACTTGTAACATAAGTAGTCATCACTTCATATAACAATATAACCCAATAAAGTATTTATCATACTGACCAACATTCATGTAAGAGTAACATCATGTAGCATAAACATATATCTTTCTTGTCATAGTATTACATAAGAACAATCTCCTAGGTCTTCCATTAGAGTTAAATTGTGCAATTTCTAGGTAGAGTCCCATACCCCTACCTATACGAAGTAGACTCCTCAAGTCACCCTAGTGGACGTTCATTTACTTGCCTTTCATTTAACATGAGGGAAAATTATACTTAACCAACATAGACCATGTGAGATAAACATGGAATCCGGTGTCTTCCCAATACCAAAAAGAGGTGGTCACCGGCCAAAGTAGAACCTATATGACATAACTTTCTAGGTAGATCTACTAGCTAGTACCCGATGGTAGCAACATAGTTCAAGAATTAGGAGATGTAATTGGATACCCATAGTTCCACATTACATAGAAGACTCAATCTTTGAGAATTATTGTGAACCTACCTTCCACTAGGGAAGGGACACTTCTCATATATAGTCCATCGCTGCTTAGCTTAAATCCCTTTTCTTGAAATAACACTTAAGTTTTCTTTCATCATAAACTTATCATAGGTAATAGGAGGTTAAATCCCTGTATAAACATGATCATGAGATATTTTAGGATTATATAAGAATTTTCTTTCATCGCAACTTTTTATATTTGAGATTAACATAACATAGTCATCTTGTGTAAAGTATACAAGAGAATATCATAGCTTGCATTTTCGTATCCTTATCATGATCTCACATTTAACATGTTTATAGACCAGAATATACACATAAAAACATCATACATACTTTCATTACATAACATCGTGATTCATAGGCTACATAAACATTGTACAGTAATCACAACTTTAGAAGACTTACATTTTGCTTCAAAGAACCTTATTCATCTTACACTATTCATAATCATAGTGAAATACTCAATAAAATAATCAAGAACAACTCATAAAATCATGTACAAGATCAATGCATAGAGTAGGAGAAGGGAAACAAGTCATAAAAGGGTTTATTCAAACCTTAAATTCCAACCCTAACCTTTACACATTATCAAATACTATAAACATCCCATCCGAAACCACCACTAAGAGAAGGATCATGTATCACAAGACATTCAAACATTATAAATCAAATTCTCAACAATCCTTGTGTAATTAATCTTATAAAACATTTACTTTTCGTTAAAAATCATAAATCTAGGGTTAGGAAGAAAATCCGTTTTGTAGAGTAAAACCCTAGTATTTGATGTTCTTTAAAACTTATATTGATAGGAACTCTTCGGTAAAGGAATCCAAAGAGTGAAAAACTCATACCTTATAGATGAAGAATCCACGAAAAACTAATTGGAAGCTTTGAAACCTTCATCTTCTTCCTTAAGCTTTTCTTGTTCTTCAATGGAATTTGGAAAAGAGAGCGTTATTGAGTGATTGAGAGAATTTTTGTTTAATCTGATTTGGGACGTGTAAAAGTAGTCAAAATCTGACCTAATATACATATATAGTCGTCCCATGAATTACCCAAAAGACCCTCCACTTAAATTACCAACACGCTCCTCCTAAATTGACTAAAAATATGAGAGCATTTGACTTAGCCAAATCTGAAAATTTGTTAAGGATTTCGGCTTTGACTAGAATTTTTAATTAATTAATTAAGTTGCTAATTTAATTAATTAAGTGACCTAGGTTAATAACTAAAGTACCCTAAAGTCACTAGGACCATAACCAACCCCTTTGGACGATCTTAGGTTAGGTACTAGGATGTTTCTTTAGTTAGTTACCCGACTAGTGTCACTCGGTTAGGTTATAGGATTTTGGGTACACTAGTTAGTTTATTTTAGTTAATCCTAGGTTATTTAGTTAGTTACCTAAGTTTTTTAGATCCTAGGACTGGTTAGGAAGATAGGCCCCATGTGGCTTTACCCGCACGCGCGCCTGCCCCCTAACCTCCCTAACCGAATTCGATTGGGGCTTGGTCGCTTGGTCTCTTGCACATGTTCTTGCACATGTGTTTCACATGTGCTTCCACCTGTGTTTCACATGTGCTTCCACATGTGTTTCTACACATTTCTTGTCCAAGGACCCTCACTATGTACTTTGACACTAGTTAATCTACATGATCATTTTAAATGATAATGTGCTATGGTACCTAGGCTTGACACTTGGATTCCTCGTACCTAATTTTGTACAACTAAGAAATTAACATTTTGTCTTAGGGTATTCATTGCAAGTATAACTCCTAAACAAGCTTGGATTGGAGCATTTGAACATCAAAGTATATCTTAATACATAGAAATTGGCTAAACATCAAAGTGTACTTTAAGTTACTTGTTAATACATAGAAATTGGATAACACCCGTAAGCCAATACTCTTTTACATGCCCAATATTACTCAATATTGGGCATTGAGATGTCTATGTACCCTAATACATATTCTTAAAATCTAATAGACTCTTCACTAGACAAGTTCATTTTCTGGAATGTTACACTTGAATTTTGAAATTCCCTCGTAATGTTTAAAAAGGCAACATAGCCCTTTGCCATGGCCAAAGTTTGTATCGTTTTCAAATTTGAATAAAAGCCTCTTTTATTGAAAACTAGTTTCTTTTTTATTTGCTTATTGTACTTTCCTAAATTTGTTTGTTCATGATTTCAGTAATGTTAATTTAAAACTTGACAATGTCATGTCATGTAATGTCACGAGCTGAACGAACAAAATAGGGCAGGTGATGACGAGGGTGAAGAATACGAAGACAAAAATGAAATACCGGGATATGTTGTTGAGGAATTTCAGCCCTTTGAAAATCAGCATAAGCCGAATTTGGAAGAAACTGAGACTTTTATTCTGGGAGAGCAAGAGTGTGTCAAGAGCTCAAAATCAGTGACCACCTGAATGAATCTCAAAGAAAGGATCTGATTCATTTGTTTGCTGAATACATTGATATGTGCGTTTGGGAAGTAAGCGACAAGTTAGGGCTGAGTACCAATGTGGTGTCTCACAAGTTGCCAATTAATCTGGGATTCGGTCCAGTGAAGCAGCAGGCTCGGAAGTTCAAGCCCGAGATATGTTTAAAGATTAAAGATGAGATCACCAAAAAAATCAAATCTTGATTAGTGGAAGTGATGCAATACCCGACTTGGTTGGCCAATGTTGTTCCGGTCGCAAAAAAAGTTATCAAAATCTGTGTTGATTACAGAGATCTCAACAAAGACATCCCAAAGGATAATTTTCCATTTCCAAACAATCACGTTCTGATTGATAACTGTTCTAAGCATAAAACGCAGTCGTTTGTGGATTGTTACGCAGGTTATCACCAGATCATGATGGATGAAAAAGATGCAGAAAAGACAATTTTTACTAAGCCTTGGGGTGTATATCATTACAAGGTGATGCCATTTGGCCTCTAAAATGTTAGTACTACTTATATGAAGTCTATGACTCCCATATTCCATGACATGATCCAAAAAGATATTGAAGTTTATGTAGGTGATGTCATAATCAAGTCCCGCGTGAGTTCGGACCACTTGAACCACTTAAGAATGTTCTTTGATTGTCTACGTTGGTATAACTTGAAGTTAAATCCCCCCAAATGTGCTTTTGAGGTTCCATCCAACAAGTTGTTGGGATTTATAATCACCAAAAGAGGTATTGAGCTCGACCGTTCTAGGGTCAAGGCAATTCAAGAGGTACGTCCTCCAAAAACTAAGAAGGAAGTGATGAGTTTCTTAGGGAGGTTGAACTACATAGTCGGTTAATAGATCAATCCACCGTGGTGTGTGAGCCTATCTTCAAGATGTTAAAGAAAGGTGCTTCGACAAAATGGACTGAAGAATGTCAGACTACTTTCGATGCTATCAAGAACTATCTGTCCAATCCACTAGTGTTTGTTCCGCCGTGAGAAGGGAGCCCGTTGTTGCTATATTTGTATGTTTCAGATGACGCATTTGGATGCGTACTTGGTCAACATGACGTGACATGGAAGAAAGAGCGAGCTATTTATTACATAAGAAAGAAATTCACTCCATATGAAGCTTGTTATACTCTTTCGAGAGAACTTTTTGCGCTTTGACTTGGATTGTCCATAAATAGAGGCATTATTTGTCTTCTTATACCACATATCTCATTTCCAAAATAGACCCGTTGAAGTATGAATTCCAGAAGGCGATGTTGACTGGAAAGTTGGCTAAATGACAGATGCTGTTGAGCGAATTTGATATTGTGTATGCAACTCAGAAGGCGATAAAAACACAAGCCTCAGATGATCATCTTGCAAAAATTGTGTGATGAAGAGTATGAGCCTCTCAAGACTTATTTCCCCGATGAAGAGGTATCATTTGTGGGTGAAGATATTTCTAAACATACCCTGTTGGAGGGTATTCTTTGATGGAGCGGCAAATCACCAAGGAAGAGATATTGGAGCAGTTTGTGTCAGAATCTGGTCAACACCTTCCTATGGAAGCTAAGCTCCAATTTAATTGCACGAACAACATAGATGAATATAAAGCATGCATTCTTGGGTTGAAGATGGACATCAATATGTATATTCATGAGCTTCTAGTTATCGGAGATTCAGATTTGTTGATTCATCAGGTTCAAGGAGAATGGGTCATGAAAAACCCAAAGATCAAATAGTATGTGCAATATATACAGAAGTTGTGCAAGATATTCCAAAAAGAGTTAGTCGACGCTCTTACCACCATCGACTGAATGATAAAGCATCCAGATACTGATTATATTGATCCTCTCGATATAGAGCTGAATATACATCTGGTCCATTATTTACATTTTGAAGCAGAACCAGACGCTTTGCCATGATATTTTGATATAAAGAAGTACTTATAGACCGAGAGTTATCATGAGGATGCAACATCCAACCAAAAGAAGTCTATACGCCGCATGGACCTCAACTTCTTTCTAAATGGAGAAATCTTTTATAGAAGGACTCTAGATTTAGGTCTTCTCAGATTTATCGATGTTGTTGAATATGTGAAGCTCATTGAACAAATACACGTTGGAGTTTGTTGTACGCACATGAATTGACTTACTTTGGTAAAGAAGATCCTTCGAGGCAATTATTTTTAGATGACTATGGAGCATGATTGCTGAAAGTTTGTGCAGAAATCTCATAAATGTAAAGTGCACAGTGATTTGATCCGAGTGCCGCCTCACGAACTCAACTATATGAGCTCACCTTGTCCATTTGTACCATGGTGCATGGATGTCATTGGAACACAAATTTATTTTTGTTGCCATTGACTATTTCACCAAGTGGGTGGAAGCAACTTCTTACAAGTCTGTGACCAAGAAAGTTGTACCTGATTTTGTTCGAAATAATCTGTTATGCAGGTTTGGAGTATAGAATCCATCATTACTAAGAATGGTGCAAATCTCAACAATCACTTGATGAGAGATATATGTGAGCAATTGACGATTACTTACCAAAACTTGACCGCTTATCTTCCCTAAATGAATGGAGTTATAGAGGCTGCAAATAAGAATATAAAGAAGATTCTGAGGAAAATGATTGACAACCACCAATGTTGGCATGAAATGTTTCCATATGCTTTGTTGGGATACCGAACGATTATCAGAATATCAACTGGATATACTCCATATTTACTAGTATATGGAAAAAAAGCAGTCATACCTACCGAAGTTGAGATACCGTCCTTGAGAATCATCCAAGAAGATGAGTTGAGTAATTTTGAATGGCTCGGCAAGAAGATTGATTATTTAACCTTAATTGACGAGAAGAGAATGGTCGATGTTTGTCATGGGCAACTGTATCAATAGAGAATGGTTCGTTCTTTCCACAAGAGATTCAAAGCCAGAATTTTTGAAATCGGTCAGTTGGTCCTTAAGCGCGTCTTTCCTCATCAGGATGAGTACAAAAGGAAATTCGCGTCAAACTGGTAAGGACCTTACATGGTTCCCAAGGTATTATTTGGAGGTTATTTGATCTTGTTGAAGATGGATGGCACCGCATGGCCTAAAATGATCAACTCAGACGCTGTCAAGAGATATTAAGCGTGAAGCTTTAGTTTATATTTCTCTTATTTCCATGTAATCGTTCTATTTGCTTGTATTTGCTTCGTTTAAAATTTTATCCCTCTTGTAATCAACTATGTCTGACCTGAATTCTCAAGAATAAGATACGTAGGAGACCTAAGTTGGCCTCGGTCACCCCATTATCCCTTTTAATATATATGTGTATTTGAACTACGTTCATCCTGAATTCTCAAGAATGAGATACGTAAGCAGCCTATGTCGGCCTCGGTCAGTTTCTTTTTAAAATTTATTATTGATTGTTGACCTTTGAGGGGGAACTACGTTTGAACAAATTCCTACCTTAACGTGATATGTAGGCGCCACAAGGGTTCGGTAATATCTCGCGAGAGATTTCTATTTTTCTTTACAATTGAAACTGGGGCAAATTATTGAGAGGAACTCAAAAATTCTCAAGGAAGAAGATTTGCCTTGAACAAGTCAAGACTAAAGTTACTTGGAAATTTGCAACTGGGATGGAATTTTTGAACAAATCTCAAAATTTCATGATTTACTCACCGGCAGTTAAAGATAAGCCGAGAAAGTTAACTAGGATACAAATTTTTAAAATGACCTCATAATTTCAACATAGTTTTATCGGCAGTCTAGAGTGACCTCTAAGCATCAGACTCAAAGAAGTTCGCTAAGCCTAGCGTGATATGATACTTGCCAGTGATCTTTTTGAAAACACTATTTTTCAAAAATCGATCTTTCTCAAATTTTTCCCTTTTGTTTAATTTATTTAGTCGAGAGTTAAGAAAATCAACCGGAGATAGCGAGACAAGAAGAAGAAAACTGGAGAAATTGACATAAGTAAGTTCACTTTAAAATTAACGATTTTTATGTGGACGCATATTTATAGGTTATTATGAAATCATCAAATTCCTCAAATCAATGAATATGGAGAAGTCAAGGGGCGAAGAGCTCCCCAAAATTAACAATTTTTTGGTAGATGAAGGAAATATTTTATATTGCTTATATCGAATGCTTGGGAGTGCGAACATTATTGCTTCATTCAATTCCTAACAACATGAAGTCTATAATAAAGATATAAATGTGAAAGATGAATCAAATGAAAATCTTGAGAAAAATGTTTTACGGCTTTTCGTCAAGGATGTCATCTACATCATATTATCAAACATGATAGTGTTACTACCCAAAGGGTCATTTTATTCGTATTGTCGATTTAGATGATACACTACCCGGAGGATCATTTTACTGTATTGTCAATTGAGACGATATCGTTATTAAGAAGGCACACAGAAAATTGTTATGTTGCTCGATTAAAGCACTATACTCATTTCGTACCAAGGATGGCATCAACGTAAAATCTTGCATCACAAGTTGATATTCATGTATTGCGAAAATCATGCATCGTGAGTTGATATTCATGTATTGCAGAAAGTCATGCATCGCGAGTTAATATTCAAGCATCACGGAATATCATGCATCGCGAGTTGATATTCATGCATCATGAGTTGATATTCATGCATTGCGAGTTGATGTTCATGCATTGCGAGAAAATGGCATGCATCACGAAAAGTCATGCATCGTGAGTTGATATTTGTGCATTGCAAAGAGTCATGCATCGCGAGTTGATGTTCATGCATTATGAGAAAATTTCATGCACCGCAAGAAGATATTCAGTCATTGTTGGAAGATGTCATGCATCGTGGAAAGAAGTCATGCATTGCAAGAGAAGAAATTCATGCATCATGGAAAATGTTATGCGTCGCGAAAGGAAGTCACACATTGCAAAACTTCATGCATCGCGATAAGTCATACATCGCGAGAAAAAATTTATGAATTGCGTTAAATTCATGCATCGCAGCAAGAAATCATGCATTGCAAGATAAGAAATTTATACGTCGCAGAAAATGACATCCATCGCAGAAAGAGGTCATGCATTGCAAGAAAAAGAAGTCATGCATCATGGAAAAGAAATTGTGCATTGCAAGAGAAGGAGATTGTGAATCCCAAGAGAGATATTTATCCATCATAAGAAGATCGATATCGATTACCTCATTTTTATTTCTTTGCAAAAAATGACGTGAAAAGAACCATCAACAGCAACGTCAAAGAATTATCAACATATTGCATTGCATAAACATTTTACTTCATCGACATCAAATGAAGAGTACATTGAAGAATATATTGCAAATATAAGATAAAAGATTTGTTTGTTTTGCTTCAAACCCAATGGAGTTGACATCAAATGTTGAAGACTAGAAATTAAGTGTCAACACGATAAAAGACACTATCTCCTATTTGAATTGCATTTTATGCAAACGAGTTTTATCTCAGTCTTTGTCGAGAGCATCCGGAACGATTATGTAACATTCCATAAAATGTACTCGTCCAATGAAGAGTCTATTAAGTTTTAAGAATAGGTATTGGGGTACATAGGCATCCCAATGCCCAATATTGAGAAATATAAGGCATATTATAGAATATTGGCTTAAGGGTGTTAGCCAATTTTCTATGTATTATGATATAATTTGTTGTTTAAATTCTCCAATCCAATCTTGTTTAGGATTTGTACCTGCAATGAAGACCCTAAGCTAAAAATTTTGACTACGTATTACACACAAATTAGGTACGAGACATCCAAGTGTCAAGCCTAGGTACCATAGCACATGATCATTTAAAATGATCATGTAAAGTAAGCACTTCCCAAGGATATAATGAGGATCTTTGGGACAACAAGAAATGAGCAGCAACCCATGTGCAAGAATTCTGTTAGGGTGGTTAGGGAGGTTAGGGGAAGGCGCACATGTGGAGGTCAAGTCATGTGGGGCTGAGCTTCTTAACCAACTCTAGGATATGAATAACTTACCTAACTAGATAACTAACCTAGGACTAACTGAAATAAACTAACTAGTGCACCCGACAACCTAAGACCTAATCGGGTGACACTAACCTAGTAACTAACTCAAAAAATATCCTAGTACCTAACCTAGGATGGTTCAAAAGGGTTGGTTATAGTACTAGTGACTTAGGGGTACTTTAGTAATTACCCGAGGTCACTTAATTAATTAAATTAACAATTTAATTAATTAATTTGAATGGTCAAACAGAAATCCTTACACTAAACAAGTAACTAACTAAAAAACATCCTAGTACCTAACCTAGGATTGTCCAAAGGGTTGGTTATGGTCCTAACAAGTTAGGGGTACTTTAGTAATTACCCTAGGTTATCGAATCAATTAAATTAGCAACTTCATTAATTAATTTAACTGGTCAAAACCGAAACCACTAAGCAATTTTCAGATTTCGGTGAAGTCATGTGTTCTTCTAATTCTAGTCAATTTAGGAGGGGCGTTTTAGTAAATTAGCTAATTGATTTATTAATTACATTATTTAGTCTAAGTTAAATTACTAAATTTTCAGTTCCTAGACCTAGACTCATGATTATTCCCGATAGAAAATCATGACTGAAAACAGTGAACAAGCATAGAAAAACATAAGTTCTCCTCAGGAGATTTCAAGACTTTCTTCAAGGTTTTCGTGCAAAAGTGCAAGGTGATCTTCGTATATTCAATTATATAGTAAGGTATTGCTTTTATTTATTGGAATTCTTTGGTCCAAGAGGATTTTAAAACGTTTTTTCAATCAAGAATATCGAAACTAGGGTTGTTCCCAATGAACCGCATGTTCATCTCCCTAGTTCTCCCGATTTTTGATTCTTGCAAGTTGTATGATGTGAATTTCGAGCATGTTGTTGGTATGTGATGTTAACTGATTATTATTTGTATATTTCCATGATTTTATTGTCTAATGAAACCTACATGTTAGATCCGCATACTTAGGGTGTTATCTACGCGAACGTTAAAGTGTTATAATCCCTACTTGTGTTCGAGAAGATGAAATTGTTATAAGTGTTCATTAAATTGTCTCATATGCTAACCTAAGGTTAAAAGTTGGATTGTTTATCATGTTATTTTATTATAATGTATTTATAAAGTGATTGTCATGGCTAGTGACATCGTTATTAGAAGTATCTATGAAATTATAATTTATGCCAACAAATTGGCAAGCAAAAATGTCCAACATATTATTTCCAAAACATGTAAAGTCATACAAATCACTAAATCAATGAACTCATAACATAGGGTATGCCAATATATGGGACAATTCCGAACATACCCTATCCACACGAACTTGTGAACGCAATAGCATTGTATAAGTAGTTATAACTTTCATAGAGAATTATACAAAACTACCAATGAACGTTGAACAAGTTATGGTGAGTATAGAAGTAACTAAAAGCTTAAGTTATGAAATTGAACTAATATATAGTGTTAAAACAAGTGAGATAAGTCTCAATTACATTTAATCAAATATGTCAAAAATACTCACATAAGAGGGTGCTAGAGTCCGTGAGACAAGTCTCACTCGCACCATGATGATAATGTAAGACTTATGTTCTTATTCACCAAGTAATGAAAGGGATGACCAGTCATCCATAGATTTAAGTAAACCTCATACTAGAAGCAAGTTTCCATAATGTTTGAGTCAACTCTAAAAGATATGAAGTAGAGATAGATATGATCTTAGCACCGATTGACTAGCAATGGGCTTTTTCCAGCATACGTAAGACTCATGAAATAAGATCACCACCCAGGTGGACCAGGGTCTCCATATATCTCCTAGTCTACGAACTATGTTTTCCAGCATAGGGGTACTAGCCGAAGAAGCCTAGAAGTAGGGTTCACTTTGGCCGGTGATTCCACCTCTTTCCGGTGTGGGGGAGACACTAGATTACATGTTTAGCTCACGTGATCTATGTCGGTTAAATATCAGGAAATTATTATATTTACTGTAGCCGTGAACCCCTCTTTTCGGTGTGGCGAATACACTAACTTGGTTTCATTTTAGTAGGTTAACCTCCCTTTTCGGTGTGGGGTAGACACAGAACTATGTTCACCTTAACCGGTGAGTCACCTTTTTTTGGTGTGGGGGAGACACTAGATTTCATGTTAGCTAGCATGATCTACTTCCATCAATGCTAAAGAATTCTTCAAGAGAGTAATAAAGAATGAATGTAGCATGTTCAAAGTGAACAACAGAGCAAACAAGTAGAATTGTAAGTTTATAGTGAACTAAGTAAAACAAGAGCTTAAAATGTCAATCATTAATGTTGATTTGAATGAAGTTTTGAAAAGTTAGTGGTGTATGCCAATATTGGAGTATGAATATATGCCTCAAAGATTATATATTATGTAAACAACCAATTAATGGGCATAGCCTTTAATGATAGACTTATAAATACATTCATACCCAATTTAAGAATGAAATATTTAACTTGTAAGTAAGGTAGCCAAATCATTTCCTTAGTCTTGTGAATTACTTACTCGATTCATTGTTGGTATTGGACTATAATGAATCATTTCACTTGTAAGTAAAACATAGGATCAAAGGACATCATTGAACTACACAATAGAAAGAAGAAAATCCTGAAAAATAAACTAACACTGGGAATAAGAGCTCTCGGCCTAAGGGAGCAAAATAATAAAGTTTTGTTTAAGTTGTTCTAAAATTATGTTCATGATTCCAAGGTCTTATGTTCATATAGAAAATAAGTTGTATGCCTTAATTGCATGAGAACATGTCATAATCATAGCATGAATTAGATGTGTGGACTAACCCCATATATTATTACTATTTTTATAGGTGTAGGTTCTAGAGATGATTGAAGATTCGATGAAGCAGTTTTGATTAGCGATCTCCAGACTTTGATAGGTCCTCTAGAGTTCAAGGATGCTGCACTTTATTATTCTAGCTTTAGTACAATAAACATAGCTGGTGGATGTAGTCCCTAGCATTTCATTTCAAACATTTTTTCAAGCATTTGTTATAAGGCCGATTGGAAAACTATTATTATTATTATTATTATGATTATCTATTTTGATTATTTAATCTTTAATAGATGGTTGCTTTAGTTTGAGCTTATTACAATATCACTCTATATAGTAATTATATGAAGTCTATGCATACTTCATTATGTTAAAAAAAAGTTTAAATTTTCTGCAAATTTAAGTATATGATTGTGATGAAGTTAAGAAGAGGCTTGTCTGCAACCTCTGAGAGGTTAACGATGCCGGTTGCATTCAAATTCTAGAAAGTGGGTGTGACAGATTATTTCTCAAAACGAACCACATGTGTGGACGACATAAAAAATGATGCATCTTAACGTGGAACTTTTTCTTAGCAGCGAATTGGGACATAGTCCAAAGAGGAGTGTCAAAATCTTAGGACGCGAGTAGAGGAACGACTTCCACCACAATCAAACCACGCCCTTATCAAAAGGCATGCGGGTTTTTCGTTAGGTTTCTTGGTTTCAGTTTTCCATTCAAAAATTTTGGTATCCACCGTGTAACACTTCAAAAAGTCAAGACTTGTCTTGAAGTCTATCATAAGTGTCATGAGGTCTAAACATTGTTTTAAGGCCTATTTTAATGAATATAGGTAATTTAGGAATTCTAGAAACAAAAATATTCATGAACGTTCATGACATCCGGAAACTAGTTCTAGTGAAGTACTAGCGTGCCTAAGCCTATTTGACGAGCTTTTAGGAGTCGGAAATCCATTGGAATTGGTGGAAGGGTATCTAATAGGTGTTTATATTAACTTATGGTCGAAATTTCTTGTTACGACTCCCCAAAGACTAACCAATGGCCCTTGAGGAGGACCCTTGCACGTTGGTGTCAACACTGCCTCGGCAGTGTGCACCCACGAAGGGTCAATCGACGGGGCGTGTGTTGATCGACGGGGCGGCGATGCCAACCATAGACCAACACTTAGAAATTTCATTGAAGGTGCTCATCTTCACACTCACTGAATTCATCGACGGACGTGCAGCAGGGAAGGTGGTCTGGTCCGTTGATTGAGCCACAAGGAGTTTAAGTGAGTTTAAGTCCTTTCATATCTCCATAAGAATTGTATGAGTTTAAGTCCTTTCATATCTCAATAAGAATTGTATGAGTTTAAGTCCTTTCATCACAATTCATATAAGTGAGGTTAACACTTTCGCATTTCATAACATTTTGAGGCACATTGATAGTTTTCACCATCCTTATAGCACATACACCTTAATCAACCTCACAACATAGTAAGGACATTTCAAGTCAACATCATACCACCCTATAATCTTAATATAAGTCATAGTCCAATGTAATATCATGGCTTAACAACAATTTAATCACAACTGGAAGTAAAGATAGAAATTCTAAGACTTACTAAGTCCTTCTCGTAGTCTATTATCAAGGTATTACCATTAACCCATAACTCAACTCAACTTAGGGAGTAACATCGTAACAAAATGATAATCAATAGAATAACAAGGTCAATTGCATCTCTATAACACAATTTATTTTTAAATCACAACTTGAGACAAGATACATAGGCTAATTTCACATTATAATTCATAACTTAAATTACATCTCAAGAACTAGCCTGATAAGCCTATAGTTCATCTTAATTTAACCATAATAGAACCATAGGATAGTAATCTAATCAACAACAAACTCAATTGAATGATCAATATACAATTATAAGACAAGATCACTACCTAGGGTTAGGGTTAGAGGATCATGTTCTTCAATTTGACCAAACCATCAAGAATTATCATAAACAAGTTGAATTACATGTAAATATACTAAGTATAACACTAATAATTCACTAACAACTCAATCCATGACTTCAATTTCGTAATTGAATGAAACCCATATGAAAACTCAACTTTTTGAAATCCATTTTGAAGGAACCCTTTGAGGAAACGATCTCAAAGGTGAATATAACCCATACATTAATGTTTCTATTTTATGAATAATCCACCCTTTTTTCATCCCCTAAACCCTAGTTCTTGCTAGCCTTCAATGGTGAGTTCTTGTAGAGAGAGATATAAGAGAGAAGGAAGAGAGTTTATATTGAGAGTTGGCTTTAGGTTAATGAGGGTTAAGGGTATTTATAGAGGGATTAATTAAGTTAATTAGTTTCCCTTTAATCACTATCTAACCCCTAAACCATTTAATTATTTTAAATAAAATCATTAAAATCCATTAATGAAAATTTGACCCTCACGACGAGACCCCGCGGACGGTCCGTCGGTGGGTATACGGACAGCCCCCTCCTCCGTCTTTCATTTCTGTAGTCTCCATCAGAGACTTTGCGGGCGAGGCTTCCTCAAATTTTTCTAAGTATGGGATGGCAGTGGCCTCGACGCTCCGTTGATCCCATGACGCCTCGTCGTGTGTCTCGTCGATGCACACTGCCAGGCAGTGCTGCATCAGACTGCAAGGGTTCTTCTTGAGAGACCTTGGTTGGTCCTTGGGGAGGGTTCGTACCCATACGTTCCAATAATGAACCCACTCAACACCGGTAAGTTACCTTTCCACCCATTTTCGACATTTTTTTACTCCTTAAATTTAGTAAAAATGCTAAGGCACACTAACATCTCTTTGAACCAACTTCCCGGACGTCTTTGGACATTTTGGTTCTTAAACCTTCTAAATGACCTATATTCATTAAAAATGGACTTAGAAACAGAGTTTAGACTTTATGTATCGTATGTTAGGCTTTACCATATGTCTTGGATTTTCAAGGTGTTACATTATCCCCCCCCCCCCCTCCTAGGAACATTCATCCCCGGATGACACTAAAACTCTTTTAAAGAAAGGAATGGACCCAAAACTAGCAGCCCAAACAATCAACAATATCCTTTTAACAAAATCATGTCACTTCCACAATGCAAATATCAAAACAAATATTAGCACCCCTAAGGCTCAAAACACTTCATCATGGGGCATTCCCTTCTCACAACACTTATGATCTCAACATACTTCATATGAGTCAATTAGCAAAATGTTCATCATAACAACATCCTACCTATCATTTCATGAAGATTCATCATATAAAAATGCACAACATAACTCAAAACAAGCATAACGCAAAATTTCAAGTTTTTAATAGCAGTATTATAGTGACTTCACTGTAAAACTTACTGTGAGGTTTTCAAAAATGCCATTTTTGCAACACTTCACCCAAAAAGCAAGAAACACAAATCCTTGTCACAATTTTATGATTAAAAAGAAGGGCTAACCTTAATTCTCAAAAAGATGAGGATACCGGGATTTCATATCGGCCTCGGCCTCCCATGTAGCACCCTCAACTAATTGATTTTTCCATAACACTTTTACGGATACCACCTCTTTCTTCCTCAACCTCTTGACTTGCCTATCAAGAATTTGAATCGGGACTTTCTCATAAGAGAGGTTATCCTTGACCCCAAGACCCTTAATAGGAAGAATGAACTCGGGATCACCGACACACCTTTTCAACATAGAAACATGGAAAACCATATGAACCGAAGCTAATTCACTAGGTAATTTCAATTCATAGGCAACCTTACCAACCCTTTGCAAGATTTCATAGGGACCCACATAACAGGACTCAATTTCCCTTTCTTGCCAAATCTAACCACCCCTTTCATTGGTGAAATTTTTAAATACACCTTATCACCTTCTTCAAACTCCAAATCTCTTCTCCTATTATCGGCATAGGACTTTTTCCAATTATAGGCCGTTTGCAACTGGTTCCTTATGATATGAACCTTTTCCAAAGTCTTATTAATCAACTCAGGACCAAGAAATGATGGCTCAACCACTTCAAACCATCCAATAGGAGACCTACACCTCCTACCATATAAGGCTTCATAGAGAACCATAGAAATGGATGAATGAAAACTATTGTTATAGGAAAACTCCACTAAAGGTAAATGTCTATCCTAACTCCCTTAAAATCAATGATGCAATATCTAAGCATATCTTCAAGGGTTTGTATCATACACTCCGCTTGACCATCTGTTTAAGGATGAAAAGCGGTGCTCAACTTCACCTTGGTACCTAACCATTTTTGGAACGACCTCCAAAATCAAGATGTGAATTGTGCGCCCCGATCTGATATGATGGATAATGGAATACCATGGAGACACACAATCTCATCTAGGAAGATTCTTACATAATCCTCTGCCAAATATGTACACTTGATGGGGATAAAACGAGCGAATTCAGTTAATCGATCCACAACCACCCATATGGAATCATAGGACTTTTGAGTCTGGGGTAAACCTACTATGAAGTCCCTATTGATGTCCTTCCACTTCCAAGTTGGAATTTGGATCTCTTGTAGTAAGCCACCCAACTTTAGGTGTTCGGCCTTTACCTGTTGACAATTTGGACACTTAGCGACAAATTCTGCTATGTCCCTTTTTAGACCTTCCCACCAATATATTTCCCTAAGGTCATAGTACATTTTTGTCAACCCTGGATGAATTGAGTAGCGGGACCCATGTGCTTCTGCTAGGATCCGAACCCTCAACCCATCTACATCGGGAACACATAATCTCTCTTGGTACTTTAACACACCTTCCCCCCTAGGGAGAATGATTCATTCAACTTGCCAAGTACTGATTCTTTCAACTCCATCAAGGCTAAGTTAAGGTGTTGTTAGGACTTCACCTCAACCACTAACGATTACTCAAAGTTATGATGGACTACAGCACCCCCATCCGGAGCACTCTCCAACCTCATCCCAACCTAGCAAACCTAAGCACTTCCCTTGTTAGGTCCTTTTTGGCTTCATCAAGATAGGATACACTACCCATAGTCATCCGACTTAGGGCATCAACAACTACATTAGCGTTGCCGGGGTGATAAAGGACACTCATATCATAATCTTTCAACAACTCAAGCCACCTTCTTTGTCGGAGATTTAAATCTTTTTGGGTAAACACATACTGGAGACTCTTATGATCGGTAAGAACATCCACATGAACCCCATACAAATAATGCCTCCAAATTTTCAAAGTAAACACCCGGCCTCTAATTCAAGGTCATGAGTGTGGTAATTTTTCTCAAGTACCTTTAGTTTCATCGAGGCATAAGCTATAACCTTACCGTTTTGCATAAGCACACACCCCAAACCCACTAAGGATGCGTCACAGTATACCACAAAACCCTTTGTACCATCCGGTAAGGTCAACACCGGAGTGGAAGTAAGCTTATCTTTCAACAATTAGAAGCTCTTATTACATGCTTCCGACCACTCAAACTTTCTACTCTTTTGGGTCAAAGTAGTCAAAGGGGACGCAATGGACATGAAACCATCCATGAACCTCTGATAGTATCCCGCTAAACCCAAGAAACTCCTAATTTCAGTAGGAGTCAATGGTCTAGGCCAACTTTTCACCGCTTCCATTTTCCTTGGGTCTACTTCAACTCCTTCACTAGAAATGATGTACCCAAGAAAAGTAAGTGATCTCAACCAAAACTCACACTTACTATATTTGGCATACAATTGATGTTCTTTAAGGGTTTGAGACACTACCCTCAAATGACACATATGATCATCTTCATTCTTCGAATATACCAATATATCGTCAATAAAGACAATGACAAATGAATCTAGGAAATTTTGAAATACTCTATTCATTAGGTCCATAAATGCCGACGGAGCATTAGTGAGACCGAAAGATATGACCAAAAACTCATAATGCCCATACCTAGTCCGAAAGGCCTTTTTCGGTATATCCTCCCCTCTCACCCTGAGTTAATTATACCCCGACCTCAAGTCTATCTTTGAAAAGTAACTCGCCCCTAGAGGTTTTCAAATAAGTCATCAATCCGAGGGAAAGAGTATTTATTCTTAATGGTGGTTGAGTTGGCGGTAGTCAATACACATTCTCAAGGACCTACCCTTCTTTTTGACAAATAACACCGGAGCATCCCATGGAGATATACTAGGACTTATAAAGCCTTTGTCAAGCAAATCTTTAAGTTGAGCTTTCAACTCCTTCAATTCGATCGGAGCCATCCGATATGGAGAGATTGAAATGGGATTTGTTTTTGGTAGAAAATCTATACCAAAATCAATTTCCCGTTCGTGAGGAATACCGAGAAGGTCATTAAGAAAAACCTCCAAAAATTCACTCACTATGGGGACCTACTCAATAGGAGGAATTTTGGAATCCAAATCTTGGACTCTTACTATATGATAGAGACAACCCTTTGAGATCATTTTACATGTTTTTAGACAAGATATGATGCGACCTCTAGAAATAGAATTTCCCCCCTTCCACTCAATAACGGGTTCATTTGAGAAGTTAAGTCTCACCACTCTTGTCCTACAACCAATGGATGCAAAACATGCATGCAACCAATCAATACCCAATATAATATCAAAATAAAGCATATTGAATTGTACTAGATCAACATAAGAAACTCTATTGGGCAAAGAAATAGGACAATTTCGATAGAATCTTTTAGCAACAACCGACTCTCCCACCGGAGTAGATAAAAAAAAGGGTCATGCAAAATATCGGGTAAAACATCAAACTTTTTAGCTGCTAGTGGTGTAACAAAGGACAAAGTAGCACCCGGATCAAGTAAAGCATACACATCAAGAGTAAAGATTTTTAACATACCGTTCACCACATCGCGAGAGGTCTCTTGCTCACCTCTAGAGCAGAAAGCATAGAAGCGGTTCTTTTTGGGAGCATCACTAGAACCACTTGCTTCGGCTTGGACACTACCCTTGTCATGACTCTTCAAGTTTGGACAATCTCTCATTTTATGACCAGTCTTGCCACAACTAAAGCAATTATCCGTCCCTTTAAAGCACTCACCATAGTGATTTTTACCACACTTTCCACAAGTTGGCTTCTCCTTTGGTGAATTAAATCCTTTTCCCTTCTTAAATTTAGGGTTAAACACCCTATCACCACCATCTCTTTAGAATTTTGTAGAGACTTGATTTGAACCCCGCTTCTTAAATTTAGGCTTATCTTATATCTCAAGACTATTCTTTGAAAAGCCTACATCAAATGACCTAGCCCTATTAGCATATCTACTTTTCCTCTTATCTCTTGCCTCCTAATTCTTGCGTAGACTATAAGACGGGAAATGTTCATGTGTATCATGTAGCATGGTCGATTGGCACTCCTCTTATAAATCCTCTGTCACGCCCGTCACAAAACGGCTCATTTCGTCTCTAGGATCGGAGGCTAAGGAAGGAGCATATTTGAAAAACTTAAAAAATTCTAAAGAATACTCATGGACAATCCTCCCTCCTAGGCGAAAATTGATGAACTCCATCACCTTCTCTTCGCTCATCTCTCTAGGGAAGAACTGATCTAGAAATTTTGCCTTGAATACCTCTCAAGTTACTGAACCACCCCTCAACGTCCTATTGTCCCTCCAATGCACATACATAGTTTTGGCCACATCCTTGAGTTGATATGAGGCCAACTCGGCCTTCTCACTTGAAGTCACTCCCATAGCATATAGCACTTTGTAGACCTCATCAAGGAATTCTTGAGAGTCTTCATCAACCTTAGACCCATAGAAAGTAGGAGGATTCATCCGAGTGAAGTCCATTAGACGGGAAGCCATTGTAGTGACTTGTTGATGAGGACGAGGAGCAACATCTCGGTTGGCTTGAGCCGTCATAGCTTGTGCTTGGGTAGTCATACCTTGGGCCTTTTGAGCAAGAATATCCCTTATCTCCGCCTCCATCATAGGTGGAGGGTTAGCCGGTGCTTGATTAACATTAGCATTCTCCTCCAGTGGAGGAACTTGCTCACCATGAGGAAGAGCTCCCACATTACCAACTTCCTCCTCAAGTCTTCGAACCATTTCTTCGAGTCTCCATGCTTACTATAAGTACAAAAATATGATTAGATGCAAAAGCACACCATAAATTTACTCTATTGGCACGATACAAGATTTACAAGAAAGAGAGTGATTCCTAAGCATCATATAGGTTCCTACTCCTAAGTGAAGCATTATTCACAATTATGAATACAAACCTACATAGACGTGGTAGAGAGAGACATAAATCAATGATATTTAACCTCATGCGCTTATACCAAGTTTTTCACATCCGGGTCTACCCCCCAGACGTAACTGGTGTCGTCATCCTCTTTGAGGACTAAGACAAGCCTCTTAGTCTTACATCATTACATTCATCGATAAAAAATATGGAAGAATTAAAAACTTTTCAACTAATTCTAATTGGAGGTTTACATAGACATCTGCATACACATAATTATATTAGTATCGAGTATACATAGAATCGTTTGTATAAGAATATTACATAGTCTTGTACTTTTATTTCACACACCTATATTGTAAAGAAAATAGAGTGATAAATTTGTCTCATCTCATAAACCATCTAAATGGGGACAATAACAGTGGGCATAGCACTACACCAATAAAAGTAAGCCGCTTATAGGCTTTATACAACTTTGTCTCAAATACAAAATAGAGTCAATACAAAAGTTGCAGTAACTAAGTAACTTCGCGAAGAGAATATTGTCATCGTCCTTAGGGAAAATGAGTACCTACCACCTGGATGATAGAATGTCCATGTCTTCCTTCAAATCACCTCAAATCAGCTTCAACGACCGGAACCTAAAATGTTTTGGACAAGGGAAGAAAATGGGGTTAGTACTCTACCTGTACTAAGTATGAGATCTTATGCACATACACAAACAAATCATGCTAAAAAGGAATTTTTTATTAAAACGTGCTATTTTACCCATTTTTGGGTTTAATGCAAAGTCAAGTAAATCATACTAATCAACCAAACATGCTTGCTATCTCAACAAGTAACACTTATCCCAACACACTTAAATCACGAGTTACTACAACCCTAACATAAAGGAATAATATCACAAGAATAAATAAGAGTTAAGCATATCATAATAAGCAAGACACTACTCATAAGTTCTTATTAGGTCAACAAGTGCAATGACCAAGCAAAGCCCCATAAGCTTACTTAATCAAGTATCCTCAACAAGAAAACATAACCACTATCCAACTTTACATTTCATGGCACTTAGGCATACATTTCATCGTATGTTATCATTATAACCCAAGGCATATTTATAAATGAACAAATCAACAAATAGTATCAACAATATGAACATATAAGAACCTCCTCCTAAGACTCCCCTCAAGACTAACTAGTGCAATGTCTAGGTAGAGTCTAATACCCTACCTAAACTAAGCTAGACCCCTTAGGTTATCCAAGTTAGAGTTCAAGTCCATTAAATCGTTTTAACTTTTGGAAACGTCTTTCCCTAACCGACATAGACCACATGAGCTAGTGTGGAATCCGGTGTCATAAAACCATACACCAAAAGAAGGCAGACTACTTGCAAAAGTAGTACCAAAACATAAAACATAGTCACTACGTGGATCCACTAGCTAGTATCTATGGGGGAAACATAGTTCAAGAACTATAAGATTTAGTTGGGATCCTCTTTATGCGCCATGAATTATGATCTCTAGTTGCAAGAGTGACATAGTTCTCCTACCTTCCCTATGTGGGAAAGGACACTCCCCTATATAGTTCACTCGGTGCTAAGTTAGAGTCCCTTTTTTAAATGTCTTTAAGCCTTTAATTATCAATCATAACTTAATTTAGGCCATAGGGTCTATACCTTGTATAATCATCATCATCAATAGCTCAATATGAATTGTATGAGTTTAAGTCCTTTCATCATAATTCATATAAGTGAGGTTAACACTTTCACATTTCATAACATTTTGAGGCACATTGATAGTTTTCACCATCCTTATAGCACATACACCTTAATAAACCTCACAATATATTCAAGACATTTCAATTTAACATCATACCACCCTATAATCCTAATATAAGGCATACTCCAACGTAATATCATGGCTAAACAACAATTTAATCACAATTGGAAGTAAAGATAGAGTTTGTAAGACTTACAAGTCTTTCTCGTAGTCTATTATCAAGGTCTTACCATCAACCCATAACTCAACCCAAATTGGAGAGTAACATCATTACAAAATGATAATCAATAGAATAACAAGGCCAATTGCATCTCTATAAATAATTCATTTTTAAATCTCAACTTGAGACAAGATATATAGGATAATTTCACATTATAATTCATAACCTAAATTACATCTCAAGAACTAGCATGATAGTCCTATAGTTCATCTTAATTCCACCATAATATCACCATAGGATAGTAATCTAATCAACAACCAACTCAATTGAATGATCAATATACAATTATAAGACAAGATCACTACATAGGGTTAGGGTTAGAGGATCATGTTCTTCAATTTGACCAAACCATCAACAAATTATCATAAAAAAAGTTGAATTACATGTAAATATACTCAATATAACCCTAAGAATTCAGTAACAACTCAATCCATGACTTCAATTTCGTAATTGAGACACCCATAAGAAAACTCAACTTTTTGAAATCCATTTTGAAGGAACCCTTTGAGGAAAGGATCTTAGAGGTGAATTGAACCCATAACTTAATGTTTCTCAACAATTTTATGAAGAATACTCCTTTTTCCATCCCTCAAACCCTAGTTCTTGCTAGCCTTCAATGGTGAGTTCTTGTAGAGAGAGAAATAAGAGAGAAGGAAGAGAGTTTATTTTAAGAGTTGGCTTTAGGTTAATAAGGGTTAAAGGTATTTATAGAGGGATTAATTAAGTTAATTAGTTTCCCTTTAATCACTATCTAAACCCTAAACCATTTTATTATTTTAAATGAAATCATTAAAATCCATTAATGAAAATTCGACCCTCACAACGAGACCCCGCCGACAGTCCATCGGTGGGATGACGAGCAGCCCCCTCCTTTGTTCTGAACTTATGTCGTCTCCATCAGAGACTTTCTAGGCGAGTCTTTCTCCAATTTTTCTAAGTATGGGATGACGGTGGCCTTGACGCCCCGTCGAGCCCATGACGCCCCCTCATGTCCTTCCATCGAATGTACTAGTAGCTAGGTAAACAAGGGACTTCACAATATTTTTAAGTGAGGGACGATGGTGGCCTCGACGCCCCGTCGAACCCATGACTCCCCATCGTGTGTCCTATCGATGCACACTGCCAGGCAGTGCTGCATTAAACTGGGGGGGTTCTCCTTGAGGGACCTTGGTTGTTCCTTGGGGGGTCGTACCCAGACGTTCCAATCATTAACCCGCTCTAAAACCTGTTAGTTACCTTTCCACCCATTTTTGACATTTTTTGACTCCTAAAATTTAGTAAAAAGGCTAAGGCACACTAACAACTCTTTGAACCAATTTTCCTGACGTCTTTGGACATTTTGGTTCTTAAACCTTCTAAATGACCTAAATTCATTAAAAATGGACTTAGAAACAGTGTTTAGACTTTGATGTCTCGTATGTTAGGCTTTACCATAAGTCTTGAATTTTCAAGGTGTTACAGGCGCCTCCTTGATTGAAAAAATCTATGTTGGAGATATTGAGAGATTCAATCAAGGTCTAAAAGGAAAGATATATTATAGTTGAGATTTCCCTCGAAATTTCCCAGTTTGGTCTTCAGCTCTCAACTGTTATCTTTGCTCAGTAGAGCTCATTTCGGAGTCGTTTATTTCTTTTAATAGTTGATGCCCATCTTCCACTCGTTTAGTCTCGTTTGCTTCCGAAGAGAAAGTATTATCATTTTCTCTTTTTTGAATTCCTCTTCATCTTATACTTCATTGTCTGAATTTTTTCGAATTTCTTTGTTGCTACTATTTGTTTCTTACTTTTGGGTAACACCAACTTGTCATTTTGCATAGTCGAATGTTGCTCTTTTTGGTGACAGATTGTATCATTGTATTGTCAATTTAGCTGAAGCCTTGTTTTGAGAAAACCTTCCATGTCTGGCCTAATATTAATTACTGTTGAATTTTTGTTTATTTTGTTCAAATCTTTTGCATCTTCTCGAGTTTAATAAGCTTAGGGTCTTTTTGATTGTTAGTGTTAGATTACTCAAATGATTCTTTTCTTCTCTCTCACCTCTCAACATCGGAGTCTTCATTATTTTATCATGTACATAGGCCGTCATTAGAGTCTCAATTCGATTAACACAATATAAAGATGTGTTGTTTATGCATAGTCCACTTTTTACTGCCCAAACTTTGATAAATATTTTCCGTATACACTTGTTAATGTCTTGTTTGGATAATATTTAATATTGTCAAAACACGAGTTCGGTAGATTATGATCATTTTCTCTTAATCTTTATTTGGCATTGATGTTGGGTTAAAATCTTTGCGTTTACATCGTGGTATAATTTATTTTCCTATGATGTACTGATCCACGAAATTCCCCTCCTTGATTATTGTTTCCTTCATGAATTGAGAGCGGGATAAGGCATTAGGATTTTGTTGCTCATAATCCGTTGGTTTGAGAACTTTAAGGTATTACTATCCTTCATATATTTCCAACATGTCTCATGGTAGCTTTATTGTATAAAGAAAATAAAGGAGAGAAACTAAATGAATTTATTTTATTTGTAGCATTATCATGATGAACATATGTACATCAATTCATGGCGTTATCTTGCATTTTATTATTTTGTTAGGCAATTGATGTTAGTAATATTTCAAATATTTTGTATATTCCTCATGTCTTCTTCTTCGTGTTGTTACTGCTTAGAATGAATGAGCTAAGGATTGCATGTTCACTTTGGGTTTATGTGGTCAAACAAAGATGGTTTGAGGTTAGTTAGCGTAATCCGTTTGTTTATTTCCTAGGATATCAATCTATTGTTGCATTTTAAGTAATCAAACCCTTTATGATTAAATATATGCTATATAAAAGTTGGTTTAGTATGTAGGTTTTATCTGGCAGTCATTGCTAATTGAAGCAGTACCTTTTGATTTCTTCAAGAAAATATAGTAGCATAAATTAGCTTCTTGGCATCACTTGTTAGCATGCACTCATTTGTCAGCATGCATTTAACTATTATTTGTTGGATTGGTTGCATTCATTTGCATGACTTAGATTGTTAGTCATTGTGCATTAGTTTAGGAGCTGCCATGATATTTCATCCTAAAAATGTTATCTCTCATACTAATTTTTTGTGCTATTCGTTATTATTATTTGTTTCATGTGATACCGTTAGATCCCACTTGGACTTCATTGCCCCACTCATATTTTAGGTGGGCCATAAAATCCCAAATTCATTTCATTTTACTCGATTCAAGCAGTCTAAAACTGACGTACAGGTCCAAAGTTGAGTATATGAAGTAAGTTGAAGAGATTGAGCTTAAAGTCATTTGCCGAAATATTGTATTTTGTTGTTTTTGGGTTTAAACCCTTGTATCCCTTTTTATTTATTCACTGTTTTATGACTAGTTTAGGATACAGACAAGTCAAATGGGCCTTAGGCCCAAAAATAAAATTGGTCAAAATACTAGTCCAGGCGAACAGAAATCGGATTCGGACCAAACTCTCTCTCACTCTCTCTATGCTATTAGTTTTAGGGTTAAAGAGTCTGAATCCCCGCAAAAAGTTATTTATTTTAAATTATTCAACTAAATTTATCATGCCTAATTGGAGTTAAATAATAATTTTGCGAGATTAATAATCAACTTAGATAATAGATGTAAGACCTCAAAAAAGACTTAGGTGAAATAGAGCCTAACATGTTGGTATTGGTGTTATAAGGTCCTAAAAAGGTAGATTACATGGTATTGAGGCAGTGTCTAAGAGTTTAGGTGCATTGGAAGTCAAACGTCAAGAGACGACTAAGATGTTCGACGACTAAGTCACCTATGTGCCCCATATATGGTTTTATGTGTTTATCTGTGATTCATGAAGTTATGAGGTATTTTAATGAGTTATTATATCATACATTGTCAGTGTGTCAAGTCGTGAAGATTGGACGTTAACGTCCAAGAACGTCTATGACATTCGAAAGGTTTTCCTTGAAATGACCTTGTGTGTCTAAGCATGTTTCGTCGAATTTTAAGCGTTAGTTTTGGATGACATTAATGTGAGAGGTGATTAACTCGTATACGGTCATGTTTGATTTGGAAACGTCTGGGAAAACATCCCCAAGGACCAACCAAGGGTCCTTGAGGAAGGACCCATGTTGCTGGACAAAACTGCCCAAGGCAGTCCCACCTACGGATGGAAATCGACGGCCAGTGGCCTGGTCAACTCCCCTTAGGTGGTGGGCATCGTTTTTTACTTATCCTGGGGAGCTAAGTTACCAATTTCAAGTCTCTAAACCCATCGACGGAGGACAGGTTGGCTCGTGTATGGACCTATACCCCGTCGATGGGCATTGTGTCCTGCGCGCAGTTTATTGTAAGTTGAGGGGTGAACTTGAAAATTCACCCCACTTCCAAATAGAAGGTTCGGAGGTTCCTAAGGGGTATTTTGGCTATTTTAAGTGTGTATTTAAGTCTTAGACACATGTAAGATTTCATTCTTCTAAATCAAAACTCCAAAATCCCTTAGAAATTCCTTAAGACTCCATTGAAGTCCAAAGTCAAGGAAGAGCTTGGTGTAACGAATTGAGTGGAGATTCTTAGTCAAAGTGAATAATTATCTTCATCAAGTTATGTATTTTTATCCTTGAAACTCTCTTCATCAAGGAGTTCAACTCTCAAGATGTTTTCTAAAGTTTTCAAAGTTGAATTGTCCAATTTCATGATTCTACCATGGGTTCTTGCATCAATTGTTTTTAAACGTTTATTGTGGATTAAATTGTTATTTTATTTATTATTTCAACCTAAATTACTTATGAACCCATGAATTGGATGAACCCTAGTTTTTTACTAAGTTATGGGTTACTTGATATTGACCTAATATATATGAATTGTGTTGTAGATTTCTATGGGTTGTCTAATGATGTAATAATTTTATTCAATTGATATCTAGGTTGTACTATATTGATGAATTTATATTAAATTGACCTAGTTTCATTGATTTATATAGTTTTTATGTTGACTTGATGTCCATGGCCATTGGTAAAGGCCTTATAGTATTGAATTGGATAATTTAGTATCGAATTGAGGTGTTGAGGATGGAGTGGTGGTATGCTTCCCTATTTCATTATTTTGATGTTGTTTATACTTCAATTATGTTGTGATTGGTCTGGTCCACTTATGGTGGCAGTGTTATGTGATTAAATTGCAATTGATATGGCCTTGTCGCCATTACTTTATGTATTATGATGATCATGGCCTTGTCAGCAACTACTTGAAGTAATGCGGCTATTTGTGTTGTTTGATTATGTGAAGCATGAAAATATCTATCTATATGTGAAGTCATATATATGTTCTTCTAATCATGTCATCTTAGGTGATCATGTTAGACTATGCTTTGACCTTGTGTATACAGACTTAGGGTGAGTCTTAGTTATTCCTACTTGACTATATGAGTCTATATTGGTCATATTGATGTTGATATGATAGTATAGAGGATGACTTAAAGATGATAAGGGTTATTTCTATGTGCTTCTAGAATAATATATATTATGAGTTAAAGTGAAATATGTGGTGTTTTGTCTTGGTTGACTTATATATCTTGCTTGTATAAATGTAAATATGTAATGACTTGAATTAGGATGCTAAAGTCTCTTAGTTTGTATGCATGAATGACATGAGATCTTAAATGATGTTAAAAGAGTCCTTTCTGTGAAAACCTTGACCTAGTGGTAAGGTTATAAATGTTAAAGTATAGAGTCGTAATGGTATCCTTCAAAATAAAAGGAATTATAGACTTAAGGTTAATTGACTGGAACGACATCATATCAAACCTTAGGAACGTCATCATGATCTTCTTGTCGCCATTGTAAGGTAAACCTAGAAGAACCCTTTGGTAGGATAAATGTAATTGGGTTATGAACTAGATATGGAAGCCCTTTATATGAACCTTAATGTGAATTACTCTATGAGAACAAAGGCTAGAACCGAGTGAGTATGGTAAGGGAAGTAGTTTTAGTCAAAGAATGAGACTAGAATACAAAGCATGCCATTCATATTCCTTAAACATGTGCCTACATGGGATATGTCTAAGTTCTACCATTGGCAAGTAGAACAACCTCATCAGAGTAGGATAGAACTCCGGATTTCATGTCTTGCTATCATGGTCTATGTCGGTTATTGCCTATTCTCATCATGTGGAATACTTAATAGCATTAGAGAAGTTCTTTGAAGTTTAGGTGGTGGTATGGGACGCTATCTAGATATTGCACACATGCTTTGAAGGTGTTAGTTAGAGGCCCTAAGTCTTGTCCAAGACCAATACTTGAATGTCCTTTATGTGATGTATGAGTCTCTTAATGAACTAATGAATTGATGACTTATGCTATGAAGTATGTAAGTGAATGAGTACCTAATATAAAGTGACTTAAGGATTCCATAGCTAAAGTGTGAACAAGGCATAAGGGATGATCTCTTCATGTCTTATCTTTGGAAGTCTTGAGAATGACTCTAGTTAGGGAAGTTGGTTGAGTATGTGGACATTACCTAAGCCTTAGGTAGTCTTGAGGATTAATTAATTAATCTTGAAGAGGTCAACCATGGATGTTATCTTCTTGAAGAGGTCAATCTTCGGACGTTATCTTTTGATAGCCTTTGGAAGGAGAATGTCATATTGTCTATGTGTTGATGTTTTGATGTCTTGTAAGTGTGTATGTGACTCATTATAAGTTGTCTTGAGGATCATTTAGGCATGCCTAGAGAGGGTGTATGGGCGGTCTCTCTTTGTGTTGCTTAAGTGAGTCTTAGGATAGCTTTAAGTGGGATGATTACATACCACTATAACAAATATGATATATAGCTATGAAATTATTAGCTATGATATCAAATTCGTCACTAATTATTTCCTTTTAGTTACAAAATTTACTTTTCGTGCTTAAATATATGAGACACATACTTTTAATGACGAAACATAAGAATTCGTAGCAAGATTTTGTCCACTAAAGTTCCCCACCAAAAAATCATTTGGCGCCATTTTGTTAAGTGGTGTTAGTCACAAATTTAAATTTATCGGCGACATATTGTTTCGTCACTAATAGTGTATGTAATTCATGACAAACTACAACATCAAATTTGTCACCAATTATTCGCTTTTAGTGACAAAATTTACATTTCGTGCGTAAATATATGAGACACATACTTTTAGTGACGAAACATAAGAATCCATAGCAATGGTTTGTCCACTAAAGTTGCCCATAAAAAAAAGCAATTGGTCTCATTGTTAAGTAGTGTTAGCCACGAATTTAAAGTTATCAGTGACACATTATTTCATCACTAATAACGTATCTGATTCATGACAAAATATTTTTTTATCATATAATTTATTAAATTTTTGACACAAAAATATTTTATCTAAAAAAATATGTTGTTACTATAACCACAAGTTAGAGTTCGTAGCTAAATATTATAAATTTTAGTTATGAAAATTTATATTTTATTATGACATTTATTTCGTCACTAATAATATAAATAATTGGTGACAAATATTTTATTGTCTCTAGTCAATCTATGATTTAGCGACAATAAAAAAATTGTCACAAAATATGTAAGGTGTTAAATAGCGACGACTTAAAATTTGTAATAACTGATTAAACTATTAGCTATGGAAAGAATACAGAGCTAAATAAATACATTTTTTTTCTACAATTATTCAAAATTACAAGTGACAACTTACAAAAATGATAATGCAAGTGTTTCATAAGAAGTAGACATAATCCATTCGTTGATTGGCAAGTGAAAATATTAAAACCAATGAATTTGGTCGATTTTTTAAATATAAAAAAGTTCAAATACATCAGTTTTCTTAAATTACACAATCCTGGTTATAAGTATTGTGAGTGGGCACAGTTCTACCACTAGATCACTAATATTTGTTAGTTTAGCAATTCTAATTTTTATTTGACACACTTTCATTGATAAGCACGATTAAAAAATAATTTGTCAAGTCTTTGTGCGAATTTTTGTGTATATCTATTGATTAGTTCTTGGTAAACTACATAAATTAAGTCGATCTATATGCTTCTGTCTATAAATATGTACATATTTAATCGTAATTCCACACACATATGTAGAGTAACTATACAGAGATAACATCGACTTACAAACTTAGACTTTACAAAGGTGCAATATATTTCATGATATTCTATTAATTTTTCTAATCAGTGTAAAAACTGAAATAAACTAAAAAATTAAAGCACATATAAAAGAAATGAATAACGAGGATTTCAGATATATTATTGAAGTACTATAGTTATTGGTACCAATGTTCATTTTGAACTGATTATTCATATCTTTTAATAAAATCAAAAATTGATTTTAAATAAATTTATTATTAAACTGAATAATTTTTCAAATTTAAAAAATTAAATAAATATAATGAGAAAATTGTACTGAATATATTTAAAGATATTTAAAAAATACACAGTTTAGTTAAAATATAATCTACATTGGAATGAATTATCAATGATAAATTTCATGCATTTGTGTATGAATATAAAAATCATATAATACATTAGTTCTAAAAAGTTAAATTTGAAAAAAGTGAATGAGGTATAAAAAAAAAATGTACAACAAGAGAGAGTTGGTCTGATGGTAAGCATTCTTCACTTCCAACCTTAAGGTTGCGAGTTCAAATTCCCAAGGTAGCATATGTGAGCTCCTGGCCATGGTTGAAAAAAATTGAGATGGGAGGGGGGGAGATATATACGTTATATATATAAATTATTTTTATAATGTTAAATTTTATCATATATACATTTAAAAATAAAATAATTTTTTGTATATAAAATATATATCATTAGTGACGAAATTAAACTTTTTTCAACTACAAAATATGTATAACTTTAGAGACAATTGATTTCATCACTGATTGAAGATAATAATTAGCGACGATATAATTTTGTCGGTAGTAATAACTTTGTTATTGACAAAGCATACTATTAACTACAAAAAATATATTCTTTACAACAAATAAATTTATCACAAATGATTAAGTATTTGGTGACGATTTTCTTTTGTAGTTAATATAATACTTTTAGCGACGAAACACTAAATCGTCTTTGTATACTTTCAGAGACACACATTCAGTGACGATTGAGTGACGAATTATTTTTTGTCACACAAGATTTTTAGTGACGAAATATGATTTATTAATGACGAAATTATTTGTTCCTGATAATCGAATTTGTTGTAGTGTACTAAGAGATGTCTAAGGTGAAGATAACCAACTTCACTGTATAGTGAAAGGACTTCACTGTAACAGTGAAGGGAGTTACTGTAAAATGACTCTAAAATTATGATGTTTCGTGTAAATGTTTTCTTATGTGTTTCTAAGTTGTTAAATTTTGTACTGATGATTATAATATGATTTTAAAAATGAAATGATGCATATTTCAACTAAATGTCCGTTTTCATGATTTTTATGCAATATGCCATTCTTACTACATGTGGTTGTACTAATCCATGTTTTTATCTATGTCTATAGTTCTTGGTAGGTGAGGAGCTTTTGGGAAGGAAGACTTGGACCACAGCATCGTTCAAGAGAAGTTGAAGTATGTCCTCATTTGACTCGAGGCCGTATATGTTTTTTATATTTCTTATTGAAGTATTGTAATAGACTAAGTATTTCTATATTCGTATTTCGTATGGGTCGTGTCCCAAGTATTCTCGTGTCTTAAGTTGGATGAGATTGAGACTTAGTATTTCCTATGACTTTATATGAAAGAAATTTTTAAAGATTATGTTATGTTTTATGAAAAGTTTTAATTTCGCACTACTTTTCACTATGTTTATGGGATGAATGAAATGTAAGAGCTTGTACAAGATCTCCGAGAGGTCAAGTACGCCGGTTGAAATCCGAGATTGCCACTAACTTCTAGGGTGTGGTTTCGGGATGTTACAATAGATTAATACTTCACTTCTTTTGAATTCTAATAATTTTTAATTCAAATTAAGTAAAAGTTATTTTAGTCAAGCAAGTTAGTTGTTGGATAACCGCAATTAAGCGGACATGTTAAATGCTTTCAAAACCTTCATAAGCCTCTAATAAAATCCCCGAACCCTTTTTAAAAAGAATCTTTCAATTTGATTTTCTTATTTAGTAAATTGGAGAATAGTTTTCTTGATTTTTCTCAAAAAATTAAGTGGCAACTCTAAACAAAGTCTCAAAAACATATAAAAATTACTTTTGAAATAATATAAAGTTTACCCAAATGTATCCTTCCTTACTTAAGGCCGACATTACAACCGAATAAAAGTCCTCTTGTTTCTAGGTGAACTTTTTGTGAAAATTAAATTACAGTAAGCTTATGGCATCTTAGGATATGTGGAACTTCATTTGTGAGGGTGAGAGTTCATGTTATGAAAAATGGCCTTCTTACTATAATGAATTGTTGTTGGTGTTAAAAGAAAGGCATTACTTATATTGTTGAGGGCGTTCACGCAACATGTTTGGTGCTTAATCTTGTGGTTTGTCTCTATGATATTGCATAAGCCCTAGATAATTTAAGAGAAGTCATGCGTCGAGGTTGTAAATTGTTTGATTGGTAGAATATAAAGAAGAGTTGAAAAATTATTGCATGAGTGTGCCATAAGTTCATGATTAAATATGTTTGGTAAATAGTAAATCAAGGTGGAGAGTCTAAAGGGTTAAGAGCGTAATTTGATAAAATAGAGTTCTTCAAGGTATAAAAAATGTTTAAGTGTGGGTTGGTGATATTGGACATATTTATATTCCCAATTGCTACAAATTATTCATCTTTAACGTTAGTTTAGGACGTCATCTAATCTAACTAGCATATTTTTGCTCAAGATTGTGTATATTGCACACTAATATGCATGATTATTGATTTTTGGGGTTACTAAGGGAATTGATCAAGTATTGGAAGGAAAGGGAGTTGAAGGCGATAAGATGCATCTAGGCGTGGTGTCCCATCAACTGTGGCATAGAAATGGCGCGACGCGCTAGCCCATGTTGTTTGAGGCTGGTAAAGGCGCACTGTAAGCACAACGCGCTAGCCTACCAGGCGCAATTCTGGCGCGGTGCCCCATCCCTATGAAGAGTTTCTGAAGAAAGTTAAAGTTAAAAGGACTCGTAGTTGAAATAGAATTTGACTTTGTTTTCCTACTTACTATAAATAGACTCTTAGGGCCTCATCGTTAGGATTCCCCTTTTTAATTAGTGTGCAAGATCAAAAATTAAAGTTTGTAATAGATTTTAATCTTCTCTCTATATTTTTCAAAAATCACATTAACAATTATCTTTTGTGGTTTTTGAATAGTATGAGTGGCCAATCGGCCTAGTGATGGGGCTGCAACTACAAATCGAATGTTGAATCTTATTGTTTTTTGATTTAATTCTTGGTTATCAACATAGATTACTTTTGTATTCATGTTTTACTATTTTATGCTTGATTAGTATAAACTAAACTTAGTGTCCAATTTTAAAATCGAGAGAGGAAGGATTAGAGAGACAAGAGGATATAGAGAGATCGATCGACCCATTAGATTGAGGTGATTTATGTTTAGGAGTTATGCCCGTACTAACAACTTGCTTGGTTACAAAATAGGATGAAATATAAATGCTCGCCAATTAACTTACTCATCCCCGCTCAATAATTTTGTTAGGTATCTAATTGGATAGGCGACGAGAGGTGTGTATTCCCACTCATAAAATTAACCCTGTAAACCAGTGACTTGACAACTAAAATCAGTTCTAAGCCAATACTATAATCCACGAGGTTCAACATTTACTGCAGCCTTTGGATTGCCTTTTACTTGCTTGAAACACTATCTTTAACTCGTTCAATCGTAGTTACTTTTATTCATTGCTAAAGTAGTCGTAGTAAAATAATAATTCATCAACTCTTGAAACAATTACTTTTACTTTCAGTAGGATTAATTTTGAATACAAATTGATCATAAGTCCCTTGGGAACAATAACTCATTTGTAAAAAGAATCAATATTACTTGCGCAACCACGTACACTTGTGTGTATACATTGGGGAGCAATTTTGAATACAAATTGATCATAAGTCCCTTGGGAACAATAACTCATTTGTAAAAAGAATCAATATTACTTGCGCAACCACGTACACTTGTGTGTATACATTGGGGAGCAACAAGTTTTCATGCCATATAGGAGTTTATCTAAAGAGATCTTTTGTAGCATTTGATAACCTACATTCCTCAACCGAGTATTCCATATCTCCACATTATCTATTTGTTTTCTTCACATATGCCTCTCCTCCTGACATGATAAATAAGGAGTCTTTATTTTTACCAGAAAAAAGAACATCAACTTTAATATTTTTCATGTTACCAAGTACTTTCACATCATCTGCACCAAAAAACACAGATTTGGAGAATCAGTAATTTAAGAGAATGAAACTAGATTCTTCTTCAAACTTGGAACATGATAGACATCATTTAGCTTGATGTTTGTATCACTGATACCAATTTTAACCACACATTCCTTCATTACAGGATAAGTTGAGTTATCAGCCATTACAATAACTCTTTCTCCTTTATATTGTTGCAGCACTGAAAATAATGAATTATATCTAGTCACATGGTTTGTACAACCAGAATCAATGATCCACTCATTATTGAAATCGACATAATTTATATGAGATTTATCAGGTGCCAATTCAAACGTCGCATTTTCTTTTATTTCAACGTCTTTAGTTGAAAAACAATGATCCCATTTAGGCTCATCATCTTGTTCATTTTCACAAGCAGCATTTGCTTTGGACATCTTAACACGACAATATCTTTGAATATACCCAAGCTTCCCACACCTATGGCACCTTATTTATTTGTATCCTTGTGAACTTTAGTCCCATCAAAATATGCATGAGTCTCTTATCTTGTTCAACTTTGTGCATTTTGGTTTTACCACCATAAACACACGCACAAGTACACTGAGAATTAATATTGATGGTACTCATTTCCTCCCACAACTTCTTCATTATTGTGTAATATGCAGTAATATCGAAAGTTCCTTGGACAAGATCATTGATCTTCTTTTGCAACTAATACATCTTGAACCATTTGTCTAATCGTATCTATCTTCCAACTCTACCCAAAGTTCCTTGGCATTATTCACATACTATAGGCCATCACAAAATTTTTGGGACAGGTAATTTAGAATCGAAGAGGGTACCATGTCATCACACCTCTCCCGCTACATGAAAATAGGATCAGTTCGAGTAGGTCGCACAATTGTTCCATTAATGAACCATGTTTTACTCTGGACTGAAAGTGCTCTAAGAACATCCCTTCTCCATGATCTATACCCAATGACATAAAAACAAATGTAGGCAAAAGAAAGGAATATGCACTCTCTGAGGGATATAAGTAAAATGGACCAATAAAATCCATTCGAATTGTGGACGAATTAGACGCAGGATCATCTTACAGATCAACCATGGTGTTTGATTTGTTCGCGAAGTGATTTAATCATAAAATGATAATTCAATTTGTGAAATAAGCCAGAGACCTCAACACTAAATATGAATCAAATGAAAATCGCAAAAGCAAACAACAACCAAAATTCACAATTACAGTGGAAAAAAACTCACGAAGTAAATCAAATGTAATGACCCTTAAAATGAACTAGGGTAAACTAGAGCCTGATATGATCTTATGATTCATTAACTTGTTAATAATATGAGAAAGAGTTTGTAATGTTGTTTTAAAGAGATTTGAGGTCAAATGTCAAAGGACGACCAAGACATCCAGAAACTAGTCGTTTATATGCTAGTGTCATTTTGTATGTTTGCCATGTTTTATTGTGATGTTTGGAGTCTAAAACCAGTGGAGGTGACCCTAGAGTCTTAATAAACATGTTTAGGGTCACAAAATTCAGGTACGACTCCTCGAGGACCACCCTGAGGGTCCTTGATGAGGTCCAAGGCGTTGGACAAAAAAGTTGCCAAAACAGCGTGCAGAATCAAGATGTGGAGTCCAGTCCGCGTTGCACACCTAGCACTAAACTTGAATCCATGTCGTGATACTGTCACGAGTCTCACTACCACAAATAAATTCGTGAAGCAAAACTGGGATCTTCCTTTGCAACGTGCAGTCGTATCCCAGATTCAATTGCATCGTTTAAAAGTCAAGTTGGACATGTCTAAAAGTCCAAATAAGTGTAGGGTTGTTTTGGGTAATTTTGGGGTTATTATAAACGGTTTTTTAAGTCATTTTTACCCCCATTCCCATGTCAAAACACAAATACCCAATGAGAAATAAAAAATTCAAAACCATCTTCTCAAAATTCTCTCAAAACTGCATTGGAGGCCAAGCTCAAGCTCAAGCTAGAAGATGGATTTTCAAACGATTTCTTCCCTAATTTCGTGGGTCTTAAATCAATAAGTCATGGTAACCCTTGATCCTTAGTTAACCTTTTATCTAAGGAGTTCTATAAATTATTTTCCAAAGAGTTTCTATGATCAAAACTTTTAATCTAAACATGGGTTCATTGTCCAATGATTTGCAAAGTCAATATAATGATGGTTTTATGATTAATCAATGGTATTAACATGATTTTCAATGGAATTCCTTTAAGAACATATGATCTCCTTAATCTCTAAACCTATAAAGTGGGTCTTGTGATCTTGAATAGATGGTAATTGAATTATGCTTAGTTTATGATGTATTATTAAGTACTACTGTTATCTACATCAATTAATTATCAATTGTTAAGTATTGGTCTGTGATTATCATGGATTGGATTATTGGTGAGTGACCTAATATCCTAGTCTTTAGTGTTGGAATTGATGTTGTGTGGTATGATCCACTTATAGTGGCGGTGTTTACATTCTTGTATGTCTATACATGTTCTGATCATAGCCTTGAGGGAAATAGATATAAAGTGAAATGTATTATGATTATCATGAATATGATGGTTAAGTGTGTAGTCCTCAATTCTAATATCATGATCTAGGTGTATTGATGATATGAAGTAGAATGTGAATATTGATGCTAGGGTAAGGTAGGGTTTACATGATTTAATATGTTAAGGACTATTGTGGAATGACCCCTACCAATATGAACTCTATATGAATATGTGATCTTCGCAAGCTAGAAGTCTTCTATTCGAATGCGGAATATGTTGTTGTCTCCTATAACGTAATGTGAGTGTGTGGTCTATAGTTCCTAAATGCTTTTTATGGAGTTTTTAATGATTTGAGGGATATTGTATATATGTTGTGATCCTTGGAAGATTGTTTCCTCATAAACTAGGTTGTTTCTCTTATATGATCATGATTATCAATATGAACACACACTCCATGCATAACTATGAGTATGATATGGTTATGGTGTTAATTGAAAGGATAATTCTGATATGCACCTTTATGTCTACTTATGCATGAAAATTATATGATTAGTGAAGTATGAATATGTGTTGTCTAAAGGTGTTTATGTGAAAGGCTTTCTCATTTATGTATACACACACATGAATGTATGAATAAATAGGGTTTATGATAATCTAGTGAAAGTGAATCTCTGGAAAGGTGTTACTCAATTGTATTATAAACTAGATTTATGAATATGATATGATTATGTGAGAGGACATCCTCTGTAGGTTCTATGATAATAGAAGATTCTCATCCTAGTAACCTTTGAGCTATATGATATATATGAGGGAAATAAGTCCCCAAAGCCTATTTTATGAACTAATGTTAATTAAGTTTAAAGGTGTTTAAAGGGGGAGTTTGAGCTTAGCATCGAGTGAACATGAAAAATGAGAGTGGGAGCTTCACGTTTAGCAAGTTCGGCTTCACAACATAGATGTTGTCTCGTGAGATGGAAACCTCCATGTATAGCAAGTCAAGGTTTTTAGTAGCAATCTCATTGTTACATAACTACGTGCCCCCGTAGGTTTTAGCTTAGTGGATCCACTAGAACAGCTATTATGTATGAAGGTCCTACCTTGGAAAATGATACCCTTCTCTTTTCGGTGTGGGAGTTGAACACCAAATTCCATGTAACTCATATGATCTATGTTGGTTATGGCTATATCTCCCAAAATTTAAGCAATGAACTAAGATAAGAATATGAAATCTAATCATAACTCTTTGAGAAGCTTACTTAGATTGGTAGGACTATGGACCCTACCCATGCATTGCACTAGTCGACTTAAAGAAAGGAAAGGACTGGAGCCCCTTATGAAATGAAGACTTATGTTTATGTATGATTAGTATGAATGCGTGTTAAATTTGACTTTGCTTATGTCAAGAAATGAACTATGATTATGCATGTGAATTACACTTATGACTTCCAATGTGTTTACTTAGTACAAGTGGGGGAATGGGACTCCTTGTGTACATTGCACAAGTGAACTTGAGAAGGGATTGTGAGGGTGTTAGTAAATGAATGAGTTCTTATATGATGTTATGAAGTATGTTGGTTTTATGTCTAATGTTAAATGAAGATGTTATTACTTGATGAATATGATGTGCCTAGTCTAGGGTGGCTTCTTAGGAACACTTGGTGTGAGTAGTATTATGGAATGCTACTTACACGTTGCACTAGTGTTACTTGGGGTTTATCTCAGATGATAGTTTTTATGTGAAGGTTATGTCTTATGATGTGCTTATGACTTTATGAATATTTATGTGGTTGGATTGATGAATCCTATATGGAAGTACATCTTGGGTGACCTTAAGGTGATACATTGTCCTAAGTATTACTTAAGGGTTTCTTAAGGAAATGAGATAAGATTAAAAGGAAGGTAATGTATTGTATGTATTGAATGTGCCAAAAAATGTGATAAATGGTTTTATGTATTATTATGAATGGTTTTTATGTGTAGGATAAGGTATATGGTCAATATTGTGCCTATTGTATCAATGTTCATGAAGTTGTTCTAAAAAAAGGCATGATGCATAGTTTCTAACCAAATGTCCTCTTTATAGCATGTTTTTATATGGTTATCATACTTAGTGCATTCTTGTTCTAATACCATTCTTCTTAATATTTTTACACAAAGTGTAGGTGGTGATGGCTAGAGGATCTTTCTTAAAGTGAAGAGCTTGAATAGATATTTCTCAAGTTCAAGAGGGTCATAGATAATTCTTTTATGTTGTTAAGGTCCTATTTTACTCTATTGTTGTTGAGTCTAAGATGGAAAAAATGAGACTTATATTCTTAACAATGTAAATATGGTTTTTCAAATGAAGTGATGTTTTAGCATTATGTTATGTTATGAAAAGTTCTAAATTTTCTGCTATTTTATGTTTATGCGATAAAGATATGCTAAGGGCTTGTATAAGACCTCTGAGAGGTCAAGTACGTCGTGTAACTTCTAGGGTGTACCCTTGGGTCATTACATAATATATGGAAGAAGAACACAACCAATCAACCGAGCTCTCACTAAGTGAATTACTAAGATGTAAGAGTAGTGCTCTCCAAACCATCAAAGCCTTCATATCCCTCATAGAAAATCAGTCCAAACCAAGTTAAAAGTCATAAGATCTGATAGTGGCATGGAGTACACTTCATATGAGACCACTTGCTTCTTTAATTACAAATGCATCATACACCATAAAAATGTCCTTATACACCTCAACAAAATGTGGTAGTGGAAAGGAAACATAACTACCTTTTTGAAACAGCAAGAGCTCTTTTGTTCTTATCAAAGTTACCCATGAGGTACTAGGAAATTGTGTATTGACTGCCACATACCTCATAAACAGATTTCCCTCTCAAAATCTTCACAATAAATCTCCATATGAACTATTGTACCACAAACAAACCACATATTCTCATCTTAAAAGCTTTGGTTGTCTTTGTTTTTGCACTACCTTAAAGACTCATAAGGACAAATTTGAATAAAGAACTACACCTCACATCTTTGTTGGCTATCCTTTCAAAAAAAAAGGTTACAAGGTTCTGACTTTAGCTACCAAAAAGGTTCATATATCTAGAGATGTCATTTTTCATGAAAAAGCATTTCCATTTGTCATTGCTCCTGTTAGCTCTAGTTTTAATTCCATATTACATATGCTAATTCATACCACTTATATAACTTGCCTACATGGGAAAACAAAATTTTTGTTAATGATGATTTTTTGGATAATTTCACATCACATGAGATCATTGATGACCAAGTACCCATTAATAGCAACTTCACCACAACACCACCTGAAGTCGTGCATGAACCTACAACACGACATACTTTGTCTGATCCTAGTACTTGTAAGAGAAATAATGGTTTGCCAGCAGTTTGAACAACCACTAGGACAATTCATACTCCTAATTACCTCAAATAATACAACTACACGTTGCCTAGCCTATCACCACCTGGGAGCACCCCTTAGAAGTAATTGGTGTACTTGACCTCTCGGAAGTCTTGTACAAACCACTTAGTTTCATTCATAACATTATGTAAAGATGAAGGGAATTTAAAAACATTTTTCTAAACATAATACGGAAATCATTTCATAACAACGGAAGTCTTTCTAACATATGTCTCAAAGCCATCTACGTAATACATGAGTAATAATGTATTGGGACGCAACCCACAAAAGTCTAGAACATAGTAAATGACATAAAGCGGACATAAGAGTGTTATCCTCGAATGCTATCATCACTCACCAATCTTCACTTCTTGGAATCCTTAGAAACTTTTCCCTTCAAAGAAACTCAATCTACTTAATACCCTACATTGGATTAGAATGTATGCAATATGTATTAGTACAAAATGTACCAAGTATGAAAAATAAAATATAAAACATAAGATATCTGAAAGGGTTAGTCAAAATAGACATAATCATAAGAGATAATAGGATGAATATAATAAGCATAGTAATTCATCATAAGGAATGCTTAAGTTCATACTTCAACCATTTGTCCTTCTTACTCAAGTGAACTACATCACAAACCACCTCCAAGTAAACTTGTGCAAGGCCAAGGTAGCATCCCATTCTAGTACCTAAGATAAGTACCTCTCTTTGGTCATTCTTGATCATAATCCACTATCATAATTAAGACCTTAGTTCTTCATAACATAAGAGCTTTATACCTCTAGATCACCTCAAGGCATACTTGTGCAATGTATGTGAGGCATCCCTTTCTACCTCACACACTAAGCATGTCTTGAAGTCACCCTAGTCATATTCACCATCCTTTGACCTCATTATTAACTTAACTCTCTTAACTAGGAATCTTTGTCAACTATAATTAGGAAATTCAAGTCTATTCCAATCCTACCTCAAGCCTCCTCTTTAGTTACCCTAAGTCATACTTCGTGCAATGTACTCATACCACCCCATAATACTATTCATGCAAAGTATTACCTTTAGGTCCTCTTATAATTACTTCTTAGTTTGGAATATAGTTCCTCTCTTTAAGTTTAGAATACTATGAGGTACTCATCTCAAGCACATCTTAGAGCATTATCAATTTGAACCCTAAGAGATACTGCATTAAGTATGTCTAAGTTCCTTTTTAACATGGACCCTATGAGATACTTTTTATAGTATGTCTTGATCCATCTATAATTATGAACACTATGAGATACCACCTTAGGTATGTCTAAGTTCATCCACACATCTTAAACCCTACGAGTTACTTCATTTAGTAAGTCTTGGTTCATTATACTTTAATCACTACGAGATGCTTCTCAAGCATGTTTTAGTTAATATGATATGGAGATCTCTACTAGGAAACCTTGCCTCAACTACGTGAAGGGATACCGTCTCATGAGACCTAACTTTGGGAGAACCCACACTGTACTACGTAAGAGTTCCCCCTTAAACTTGGACACTCGTCAAATCGACTAGTTGTGGCTCTCCTTTCTACTTGGAGTCCGGACCCTTTCTTGTGTGACACTCCTTCTCATTATCACATCCACTTGGAGTCAATCATATACTCCAAGGTTTACTTGTTAAGCCTTTTTTACTACTTTACTCTCATGGGGGGATGTCATTGACCATCTCTCCATGCTTAAGTGATTCTATCACTTTCATTCATTCGATTCCTAAATGTACAACCAACACAAGAACCTAATATTCACAATGTTTACCTCATTCTATCCTCATTCATATATTGATTATAAGACTTTCAAGTAATTCTCACGTAACTCACCTCACATTCTTCATTACTAGATGAATCTAGCCATGATTCATCTTTTAAGGTTCAATTCAATCATAAAAAGTCAAGATCAATCCTAATCAATAAGGTCTAATTCAATCCACATACATAATCCTAACTATGATCAATTAGCACTCAAGACAATTGAATTAAAAAGATCAACTTAGAACCTACAATTTTGCCTCTAGTGGCCTAAACCCACCATGATCACCTTCATCATCAAAACATAGAATTCATCAAGGAAACCAGATGAAAAAATCATATAATCATCATATAAACATAATTGAATGCTACCCACTCAGTTCGGAACACAAACAAGCCTTATCCACGATGCCATCACAACCCTAGCTAGATTAGGGTATTTTGGATTCACAACTGAGGGAAAATATGGGGGATCTACTGGATGGGAGAATACATGGATGAAAAATCTTCACATACCTTTAATCAAAACCTTGATAAAAGCCTCAAACCTTGGTGAAATTCGTCTTAGATGCTACCTCATTTTTCTCTTCTTTTTCAATGGTGATCTTGAGAGAGTTTTTGGGAGGGAAAGGTTTTGTTTTAGAGTATGAAGTCTAAATGGCTATTTTATTGCTTAAATATACTTAAAATACCAAAAAACACTAAAATTAACCGTCCATGACTTAATTGAAACGTGGGGTGAATTTCCTAATTCACCCTTCATTTGCCCAATCCCCACCGAATTACAAGCACCAAACGACACCCCTAATCCACGGACCGTGGATGGGGTGACGGACCATATGGATGGCCGTCGTTTTTGTAAGAGAACCATAACTTAGGGTCTAATCTCCCATAAATAAGTGTGTATCCACGCACCCTTTTGACGGTATGTCATTTGACCTACTAGGCGTCGACCATAGGGTAGTTTGACACTGTTTTCGTAGTCTATTGCCAACCTTTGGGTCCTCCTCAAGGAATCTTACGGTAGTCCTTGGGGATTCGTACCTGGGTTTTTCAACCCTAAACACGGCCATTTACATACTATGGTACCCTCCAATCATTTTATACCTCAAACGACACACCAAACCCCATGAAACATGTCAAGGCACACTAGCACACACATAAGACTTGTTTTCGAATGTCTTGGTCGTCCCTTGATGTTTGACCTCAAACCTCTTCAAGACAACTTCTAAAAGATGTGAAAAATCTTATAAATGAGTTATTGACTCTTAATATACATGAGAGATTGTAGTTCACCTTATTTTATTTTGGGTCAGAACATAGACTGCACTCCCTTACATTTTTTTTGTCCCACCGTGATCATGTTTGTTTCAACAGTTTTTCTTCTAATAGTCAGCAGTTATTGAATACCATTTCACATGAATATGAAACTAATTCATTTGAGGAGGAAATCTTGCGTCCTGCCTGGCAACATGCCATGGCATAGGAGTTTGACGTTTGGTATGCCAATGACACTTGGGAAATGGTCACATTACCTAAAGGGAAGAAAGTTATTGGTTGAAAATGGGTGTACAAAATCAAACATAAGGTTTATGGGATTGTGGAGAGGTTCAAGGATATATTGGTAGTTAAAGGCTACATACAACATGTTGGGCTAGATTACACTGAAACCTTTTCACCTATGGTTAAAATGACCATTGTTAGAACCTTGATTTCTTTGGCTGTAAAGAAAGTTTGGGACACATACCAATTTTATGTCAACAATGCAATTCTTGCATGGTGATTTAAATAAGGAATTGTACATGGCACCTCTACAATGTCTTGTTGTAGGTTGTGACAATATGGAGTGCAAATTGGAAAAATCCTCGTATGGATTGAAGAAGGCTAGCAGACAATGGTATGATAAGTTAGCACACAATATTTTTTCAAAAGGATATCAACACTCAAATAGAGACTATTCACTATTCTATAGAAGGACAAGTTGTTCCTTAGTATTTTTTGCAATATATGTGGATGACATAATTATGACTGGAATTGATATTGATGAGATTAACTCTTTGAAGATCTTCCTGAATTTGGGCAAACTGCACTACTTTTTGGGATTGAAAATCTTATACATGCATGATGGTGTTCTTGTTTCACAAAGAAAATTTACCTCTAATCTCTTGAAACATTTTGTGGTACAACATTTTGTTGTACTGAACTATAAGGCCACCACATCACCTCTTGATTTCACTGAGAAGTTGAAAGCTACAGATGGCAAGATCTTGTTTGATCCTACTCACTATAAGAAGTTAGTTCGCAAACTAAACATCTTACCAACACCAGAATGGACATAGCCTACAGTGTACAACACTTGATTAAATTCATGCAACCATCTAGAGAGCCACATTTGATAGCAGTTTATCATGTAGTGTGATACTTAAAGCGGTATCCTATAATGAAGATTTTTATTTCGATCAAACTCATTTCACTATTAGTGCTTATGTGATTCAGACTAGATTGCATGACCTGATTCAAAGGAAGATTGTAAGTGGATACCTAGTGATTATGGGTGATATCCCTATCAGTTGAAAGTCTAAGAAGCAACCCACAGTATCTTTGTCTTCTGTTGAAGCTCAATACAGAGTTGTAAGACAAGTTGTGGGAGAATTAGCGTGGATTGAAAGGTTGCTTGATGAGTTGACCGTCAAATGCTCCTTGCCAATACATGTCCATTGTGACAGCCAAGCAGCAATCCATATTGCAAAGAATCCAGTCTTCCATGAAAGTACAAAGGACATAGAAATTGACTCACTTTATTAGGACTAAAATCCAGAAAGGCTTAATCACATCTCCACCGAATCACAGTTAGCAGATATCTTCACCATTCGCAGATATCTTCACCAAAGCTTTAACTGTGGTTAAAATACTACTCTATTGCACAAGTTGTTTGTAATTACCTCATATCCAACTTGAGGGGGGTGTTGAGAATATAGTGTACAGTGAAGTTTGTTTGTACAGGGTGAAGTTTGTTAGTTAGATGCAACAGTGTGAAGTTAGTTAATTAGTTAGTTGTTTTTCATTATTCTAGAATTAAGTACATGTTTTCACATTTTATCATTAGAAGTCGTATATAAGTATCACAATGTAACACTTATTAGTAATTTTTTATTGAATGAAAGTTCCCTCTCCTCTCTTTCAATCCAGTTTCTCTCTGCACAAGATTGACCTCCGTTAATGGAGGAACAGCATATTCATGCTGCTGATTTTATCATGTTAAATTAGGTCTTAGGCATAACTCACAGCCCAAAATCTATCTCAAAGGGAGGAGGATTTCCAAGTCTTAAAAAAAGACCACCTATCTCATTAATCACTGATACAGACTTTTTTCATTCTTTAACACCCACCTCAGGCCCAGTGCTTAGCATTTGGTGCGTGGGCCATTTTGATTTTTTGGATCCCAACATCGGGTGAGACGGTTTCTACTCTGATACCATGTTAAAATTAGCAGCATGAATCTGTTAATTTGCTCTGTTTCTCCATTAATGGAGGTCAAGCTTGTGCACAAAGAAACTGAATTGAAAGAGAAGAGAGGGAACTTTCATTAAATCAAAACTAACTAATAAGTGTTACATTGTGATACTTATATACAAATCCGAATTTATAAAATCTGGAACTATCTACTAAATTCTAGAATAATAAAAAACAATTAACTAACTTCACACTGTTGCAACTAACTAACTAACTCTACAAAACAAACTTCACTGTACAAACAAACTTCACCGTACACTATATTCTCAACATAATCAATGTGATAGACAGTCTGCATACATTCTCATCTTCATTGTTCTTCACTGCCACATTATTAAGACTCGGTATCAAAATGAAAACAAATGAGAGGATCAGACTACAGTTCTTCCTTGACGATGCACTAGTTTTAGTACGCTTATATATACCTCTTCCAAAGCTTTGATCAAGGCCAGACACCTCCAGTGTTTTCTGCACCAGCACCTCAGGCTCCGGAGGTACAACACGCGGCTACTGTGTCTCCCCGCATGGATGCCTCATTGGAAATAGGCATATTTCCTCGTCTGACTACAGGGCCGATAATGGCAAATGATCAGCATGAACTTTTCAGTAAGTTCTTGAAATTGAAACCTCCAGTCTTCAAGGGTGCTGAATCTAAGGATGCCTACGATTTTCTGGTTAACTGTCATGAGCTACTACACAAGATGGGTATAGTAGAACGGTTTGGTGTTGAGTTTGTGACTTATCAGTTTCAAGGGAACGCCAGAATGTGGTGGCGGTCACATGTTGAGTGTCAACCAACAGAGGCACCACCTATGACTTGCGCATCATTCTCTAGCTTGTTTATGGAGAAGTATATCCCCCGGACTTTGAGGGATAGGAAAAGAGATGAATTTTTGAGCCTAGAGCAAGGTAGGATGTCGGTTACTGCATATGAGGCTAAGTTTCGTGCATTATCCCGGTATGCCACTCAACAATGTTTCAGTCCACAAGAGCGGATTCGCCGTTTTGTGAAGGGATTGAGATCAGAGTTGCGGATTTCAGCCTTACAGGTAGCGGCTACAGCGAAATCTTTTCAAGAAGTGGTAGACTTCGTGATAGAGGTTGAGGGAGTGAAGCCAGATGACTTCACCATGGCAACTACATCAAATAGGTTTCGAAAAGGAGGTGAGTTTGATGGTTCTTACTCTAGAGGACAGGGTTCAGGAGGTTACTCAGTCCGACCAATTCAGTCTTCACTACAGACTGTAGTTGGGGGTCCACCTCAGACCGGTCAACACTTCTCTGAGAGACCTATGCTTAAATCCAGAGAGTGTTATGGATGTGGGAGACTGGACACATTAAGAGGTATTGTCAGAAACAGAGTTACAGACCTCCAAATGTTAGAGGTAGAGGTGGTTATGGAAGAGGCCGTCATTCTGGAAGACGCGGTGGTCGAGGTAATGGTGGTCACCAAAACGGCCGGGGTGATGGGCAAATTGGAGCCACTATATCACAACATGGTAGGGGCAACGGACAGACAGGTGAGAGGGCCCATTGTTATGCTTTCCCTGGGAGATCTGAAGCGGAGACATCTGATGCTGTCATCACAGGTAATCTTTTGGTTTGTGATTGCATGGCTTCTGTATTGTTTGATCCTGGATCCACGTTTTCTTATGTATCTTCTTCATTTGCTACTGGTCTTAATTTACCTTGTGAATTACTTGACATGCCTATTCGTGTTTCTACTCCGGTGGGTGAGTCTGTAATAGTTGAAAGGATATATAGGTCTTGTTTGGTGAATTTTATGGAGAGCAATACTTATGTAGACTTGGTTATCTTAGAAATGGTTGATTTTGATGTAATTCTGGATATCACTTGGCTTTCCCCAAATTTTGCAATCTTGGATTGTAATGCTAAAAATGTGACGTTAGCCAAGCCTGGGACAGATCCGTTAGTGTGGGAGGGTGACTACACTTCTAATCCGGTTCGTATCATCTCCTTCCTTCGTGCTAAGAAAATGGTTAGTAAGGGTTGTTTAGCGTTCTTGGCACATCTCAGGGATGATACTACCCAAGTACCTCCGATTGAGTCGGTCTCGATAGTTCGTGAGTTTTTAGATGTGTTTCCTGCAGACCTTCCTGGTATGCCACCGGATAGAGATATTGACTTCTGTATCGATCTTGAACCGGGTACTCACCCCATTTCTATACCCCCTTATAGAATGGCCCCCGCGGAGTTACGAAAGTTAAAGGCCCAACTTCAAGAGTTGTTGAGCAAAGGCTTCATCAGACCAAGTGCATCTCCTTGGGGTGCTCCGGTGTTATTTGTGAAGAAGAACGATGGGAGTTTTCGGATGTGCATAGACTACCGGCAGTTGAACAAGGTAACTATTAAGAACAAGTATCCCATTCCTCGCATTGATGACTTGTTCGATCAGTTACAAGGTGCTTGTGTCTTCTCTAAGATTGACTTGAGATCCGGTTATCATCAATTGAAGATACGGGCAACGGATGTGCCAAAGACTGCTTTTCGAACTAGGTATGGGCATTACGAATTTGTAGTAATGTCTTTTGGTCTTACGAATGCCCCTGCTGCTTTCATGAGCTTGATGAACAGGATTTTTAAGCCATATCTGGATCTCTTTGTTATCGTATTCATTGATGATATATTGGTATACTCAAAGAGCAAGAAGGAACATGAAGAGCATTTGAGAATGGTACTGGAAATGTTAAGGGAGAAGAAGCTCTATGACAAATTCTCCAAGTGTGAGTTTTGGCTAGATTCAGTGTCCTTGTTGGGGCATGTGGTTTCGAAGGATGGGGTGATGGTAGATCCTTCTAAGATTGAGACAGTAAAGAATTGGGTAAGACCTACTAATGTGCCAGAAATAAGGAGCTTTGTTGGTTTAGCTAGCTATTACCGTCGATTTGTCAAGGGGTTCTCTTCCATTGCTTCCCAATTGACGAACTTGACTAAGCAGAATGTTCCATTTGTATGGTCGGACGAATGTGAGGAAAGTTTTCAGAAACTCAAGACCTTGTTGACTACTGCATCAATCCTTACCCTGCACGTGGAAGGTAGGAATTTCATTGTCTATTGTGATGCATCCTATTCTGGTTTGGGTGCAGTGCTAATGCAAGAGAAGAATGAAATTGCTTATGCTTCAAGGCAATTAAAGGTGCATGAACGCAATTACCCGACCCATGATTTGGAACTGGCTGCGGTAGTGTTTGCCTTTAAGCAATGGAGACACTATCTATATGGGGTTAAGTGTGAAGTATACACGGATTATCGTAGCCTACAGTATGTCTTTACTCAAAAAGATTTGAACTTGAGACAGAGGAGATGGATGGAACTACTGAAGGACTACGACATCACTATCTTGTATCATCCGGGAAAGGCTAATGTTGTGGCAGACACCTTAAGTAGAAAGGCAGGGAGCATGGGAAGTCTAGCTCACTTGCAAGTTTCTAGACGTCCATTGGCTAGAGAGGTTCAGACTCTGGCTAACGACTTGATGAGGTTAGAAGTAAATGAGAAGGGAGGATTGTTGGCTTGTGTCGAGGCAAGATCTTCTTTTCTTGACAAGATTAAGGGAAAACAGTTTGAGGATGAGAAACTAAGCAGAATCCAAGATAAAGTATTGCGAGGAGAGGCTAAGGAAGCACAAATCGATGAGGAAAGTGTTTTGAGAATCAAGGGAAGGGTATGTGTACCCCGCGTCGATGATTTGATCACACTATTCTGACAGAGGCTCATAGTTCAAGGTATTCTATACATCCTGGTGCAACCAAGATGTATCGTGACCTAAGGCAACACTTTTGGTGGAGTAGAATGAAGCGTGATATTGTTGATTTTATTGTCAAATGTCCAAACTGTCAGCAAGTAAAGTATGAACACCAGAGGCCCGGAGGAACACTTCAGAGAATGCCCATTCCTGAATGGAAGTGGGAAAGGATTGCAATGGATTTCGTTGTTGGTCTTCCAAAGACAATGGGTAAGTATGACTCTATTTGGGTAATTGTGGACAGATTAACTAAGTCTGCTCATTTCATTCCGGTCAAGGTGACTTATAATGCAGAGAAGTTAGCCAAAATTTACATCTCAGAAATTGTTCGGTTGCATGGGGTTCCACTCTCCATCATATCAGATAGAGGTACGCAGTTTACTTCTAAGTTTTGGAAAACATTGCATGCGGAATTGGGTACTAGGTTGGACCTTAGTACTGCGTTCCATCCTCAGACCGATGGTCAGTCTGAGCGAACGATTCAAGTGTTGGAGGATATGCTTCGTGCATGTGTGATAGAATTTGGTGGTCATTGGGATAGCTTCTTACCCTTAGCAGAGTTCTCCTACAACAACAGCTATCACTCAAGCATTGATATGGCCCCATTTGAGGCACTATATGGGAGAAGATGTAGGTCTTCCATTGGGTGGTTTGATGCATTTGAGGTTAGACCTTGGGGTACTGACCTTCTGAGAGAATCGTTAGATAAAGTGAAATCTATTCAAGAAAAGCTGTTAGCGGCTCAAAGTAGACAGAAGGAGTATGGAGATCGAAAGGTTAGAGACTTGGAGTTCATGGAGGGTGAACAAGTCTTGTTGAAGGTTTCACCCATTAAAGGGGTGATGCGTTTTGGTAAAAGGGGTAAATTAAGCCCAAGGTTTATTGGTCCCTTCGAGGTTCTGAAGCGCATAGGGGAGGTGGCTTATAAGTTAGCCTTGCCTCCAGGGCTGTCCGGAGTACATCCGGTGTTTCATGTGTCTATGTTGAAAAGATACCATGGGGATGGAAACTACATTATCCGTTGGGATTCAGTTCTGCTTGATGAAAATTTGTCTTATGAGGAGGAGCCTGTTGCCATTTTAGATAGAGAAGTTCGCAAGCTGAGGTCAACGGAGATTGCGTAAATCAAAGTTCAATGGAAGAATTGACCTGTCGAAGAAGCCACTTGGGAGAAAGAGGCTGATATGCGAGAAAGATACCCACACCTGTTTACAGATTCAGGTACTCCTTCTCGCCCTTGTTTTCCTTCTTGTGATCCTTCGGGGACGAACGATGGGTAAATTGGTATCTATTGTAACGACCTGTTTAGTCGTTTTGAGCAGCACATTTTATTTCTGGAAAAACAGGCTGAGACGAAGGAACCCACGACGGACCGTCATGGGCACGACGGACCGTCGAGGGGGTCTCATTTCAAAACACTTAGAAATTCTGAAAAATGGGTACTAAAATCGACTCTCTGAACTTCGTAACGGAATGGCAGGACGGACCGTCACAGGTGTGACGGACTGTCACAGGTGTGACGGACCGTCACAGACTCTTCAGAGAATTGAGTCTCTGAACTCTGTGACGGAGCAGCAGGACGGACCATCGCAGGCACGACGGCCCGTCACATGCTGCGTAATCCCAGACTGGGTCGGATTTCTGTAATTATTTTAAGGGGCGTTTTGGACTATTCCTGCTTTAATTATAAAGTTAGTGGGTTAATTTTTAATAAGTCTAATTACTTGGGGGTTAAAAGAGGTAACCTTAAGTTAATTAGTGGGTTATTATTGCCATCTTTTATTCTTAATTATATGCTAATTAGGGTAAAATAAAGAGGGTTTGAATAAGAAAAGTAGAAAGAACAAAGAGAGAGAGAGGATCGAACGAGGAAGAGAGAAAACGAAGAACAAAGCTTGGGGAAATTGCTTGCTTGATCACTAATCTTCGGTGGAGGTAGGTTATGGTTTTTATACTATACGTAGTAAACTCTTAATAGCGAATGATATGTATGGGTAGTATTGTAAACCCTTCTATATGCTTAATTGTATGCTTGCATGAATGTGATTATGTAATTGTGATGAGATAAGCATGATGAAGTTATTGAATCCTAAATCTTGAAAAAGAAACCCTAATATACTTTGTTAATGATGATGCCTTAGTATACGAGAAGGCTTGATGAATGAAAGTAGTGAGATTAGGGGATCGGGTGCCACATTCCGGTACCAGGATAGTATATGAGGATCGGAGTGTCACGTTTCGACACCAGGATAGTATATGGATCGGGTGCCACGTTCCGGTACCAGGATAGTATATGAGGATCGGAGTGTCACGTTCCGACACCAGGATAGTATATGGATCGGGTGCCACGTTCCGGTACCAGGATAGAATATGGATCGGGTGTCACGTTCCGACACCAAGATAGAATGAGGATCGGAGTGTCACGTTTCGACACCAGGATAGTATATGAGGAGCGGAGTGTCACGTACCGACACGAGAGGAATAAAGATAATGAATCTGGAAAGATGTTAATATATTCAATTTAATGAACCTAATTCCCAAATGAGTATGATGAGGAGACGTGAGTCCTCATTGATGTGCTTGGTGTTGTAACCAAGGGTTATGGTAATTGTAAATGCTGCATGCTAAGGATATTAGTTGATTTTATGATGTTATCTAATATATACTGTTTTCTATTTTGAGTTGGCCGATGATACCTACTCAGTACTTGTGTTTGCACTGACCCTACTTGTATATGTTTTCTTTTGTTCATTGTGGAGTGCAGCAAATGTACCGTCATCTTCAACTCAACCGCAACTCTAGCCAGTCTTCATTACTCCGGATATCAGGGTGAGCTAATGCTTCTAGCTTGGACTGGATCTTCATCTTTATGTCTTGATGCCTTGAAGTTCCGGCATGGACTAGCTGTTTATGTATTTTAGCTTCTTAGATACTCTTAGATTTAGTAATTTGAAGTAGATGTTCTTGTGATGATGACTTCCAGATTTTGGGGAATAATAGTTGTTGAGTTTTTTAGAAGTTTATTGAATTGATTTTTATTAATGAGTTTAAGTCTCCCGCATTGTATTTTGTTCATTATGTTTAAAATGTTGGGGTTTAGATTGGTTGGTTCGCTCACATAGTAGGATAAGTGTGGGTGCCAGTCGCGGCCCGATTTGGGTCGTGACAGTAGGGTGGCTAGTATGGGTGGGTTGAGAGCCGGTAGGATGGATGGGTGGGTGGGTGGGTGGGGGTTGGTAGGGTGCATGGGGGCTAGTAGGTTAGTGGGTTGGGGGTTGGAAGAGTATTTTGGAAAATGTTTTTCTTAAGTTTTGAAAGGAAGTCATTTTCCTTATATTTAAGGAAAACATGATTATAGAATTAGGTGAATTGATGGGTATAGGCTAGACACAGATAATCGGAGTGTTTATGGCCTTGTGAACTTACACCTTATATATATATATATATATATATATATATATATATATATATTTGTTAGATTGGAAGGGTTCAGAGGCAATAAGGAAAGGAAAGGCATTGGAGAAGTAGTTGTTTGACTTCGATTCTTCGGTGGAGGTAGGTTATGGTTTATGCTATTTGATAGTAAACTCTTAATAGTGATTGATATGCCTTGAATGATATTGTGAATTTCTCTATGTACTTGACTGTGTGATTTGGTGTGTAGTTTGTGATTGGTCTGAAATCCTCAGACCGTAGAATTTATATTCTCTAATCCTATCTATCGAAGTGATGCCTTGAATAAAGAAGGCTTGATGAAAATAATATAACAATGAATTGAAAGCGGTGATAATAAAGGATAAATTAATAGTATAATTGGATCGGAGTGTCACGTTCCGACACGGTATTCTTGGATCGGAGTGTCACGTTCCGACATGGTATTTTTGGATCGGAGTGTCACGTTCCGACACGGTATTCTTGGATCGGAGTGTCACGTTCCGACATGGTATTCTTGGATCGGAGTGTCACGTTTCGACACGGTATTCTTGGATCGGAGTGTCACATTCCGATACGGTATTTTTGTATCAGAGTGTCACGTTCCGACACGATAATATTAAAGGAAAAATATGTTGAATTAATGGAAGATATTCAATCTCAAAGAACTCAACTCCCAAAAAGGTTTGGTTTGGAGGCATGAGTCCTCATGTGTGATCTTGATACCGTTGACTTAATACGTGCTTACTTTATTGTTATTGACACTCGTTCATGTTGTTTGTTGTTTATCACATGTTAAGTGCTATAGTTGAGTTCATACTATTATTCTTTGTATATTAGTTACTATTTTTGGTTGACCGATGATACTTACTCAATACATGTTGCCTCGTGCTGAGTCCTACTTGTTTTCTTCTTTGTTTTCCTTTTATGAAATGCAGCGAGTGTACCTATGACTTCTGATTTCCCTCAGCTCTAGCCAGCCTCCCGCATATCAAGTTACAGGGTGAGCTATCCATTCAAGCTCGTGTTGGATTCTCTCGGTCACGACATGATGTCCTATACTTTCGGACACATACCATTTTATTCTTTATTTTAGTTTATTCGATATTCTTAGACTTAGTATTGGAGATTAGATGTCCTTGATGTGATGACTATCAGATTTTGGGATGATAAGTATTAAACTTTAGAAACTTATTTAAATTGGTTGCTTAGTATCTTTTGGAGCTTCCGCATTATTTATATTATTTATAGTTGAACTATTGGTATATGTTGGGGTTTAGATGTGTTGGTTCGCCCACCTAAGGAGGTAAGTGTGGGTGCCATTCACGACCCGTTTTGGGTCGTGACAAACTTGGTATCAGAGCGTTAGGTTCGTTGATCTCATCACATAAGGACAAGTCTAGTAGAGTCTTGTGGAACGGTAAGGGGACGCCTTTACTTTTCTTCGAGAATCTAAAGGATTTTAGGAAAGCTCATTTCTTTCTTTCTTTCGTGCTACTACTTGAATCCAATTGGTATCTAGGTGATACAAATTGGTATCTGAACTTCTTCACTCTATTTCAAATATGGGTACTACTAGAGTATTTGAAGTTGAAATAGCAACAACAGAAAGAAAAAAAAATATGTCCTTAGGAATAGAAATATTTTCTCGATCGCAAAATGTGGTGGTAGTCTCATGTCGAGTGTCGGTTAATAAAGACACTACTATGACTTCATAGAGTGAGGGTATATTCGAGAAAGTCATCGATGCTTACTTGGTTAGAGTTAGGAAGTGTGTTATTTTGTTATTGAATTGATCTAAGAAGTAAAACAAATTGTTTGGTCTAGAGAGAGAACATATTCGATAATGTTTTGCAATTATTCAATGGGTAGAAATATGTGGGCTATTTGGGTACGATATTATGGACAGGTATGATGTGTTCTAGTAAGGTATCTAATGGACTTTCACGGTGTGGCAGTACTAGGGTTATGTGGAAACAGGTACGTCGATTGTCAAGTATGAATACTAATTACTAAAGGAGTTACAAGTTGTACGACATGGTCAGATAATAAGATTTAGTGTTGCATTCACATTTGAGAAACCAACTAGTTTATTACTACACGAACTTAGATTGAGCATTATTTTGAAGGAAAATTTTAGTGGTTGAGCATTATTTTAAAGAAAATCTTTAGTGGTGGATCTTTGGTACAAATATTAACACAACTTAAACTGTGCAATGTATCTTGAGAGTTTTGATGAGGACTGGTGGTTTTATCTTAAGCTTCAAAAGGTAGATTGATACTAGCATGACAGACTTATAGGGAAAGAAAATCCTGGTGGGTATACTTTGGGTGAAGTAAAATGAAGATTTTAGTAAGAAAGTGAATATTAAATTTGTTAGTCCCTTCATTTTGATTACTATATCTGAGTTTAAGGTGTCATGTCGAGGAAAAAAAATTTGACTTTGTGGTGATGAAAAGGGCTTACAAATACATGATGGTAATAGGAGTAAGTGATGGATGGTGACGGAGATGCAAATTATAGAATACAAATTATTGGTCAAATAAATTTTGTATGGTGATAAAAACTTGCGAGTGTCTAAGGTTGATATTTCTACTATTTAGTGGGTAATGTGGTTGTATGATAAATTTTAGGAGATTTAGGGCACACTCGAATATAATTTAAAGGAGCTGGAATCATAACTAAAATAAGATAAAACTTGTGGGATGTGTAGCCTTAAGAAAAATAAGTGAGAGCAGAATTATTTTCTCTGATTGTAAGAACTAAAAATGTATCTTCGAAGGGATCGAGAATTGGGTTCAAAATTGCGTGATTTCATCTATTTTGTTTTGGTTAAGATAATAGCATAACAGGTTAATCAGATTGGTTAAAAGCTATTGAATAGAACTTAAGAGAGGAGTGTACAGACGTTCAACTTGAGTGAGATGATAGGTTTTGTTGTACTGTTGAATTTAGAAATGAGTAGGGTTGGATTTTTAGTGAAGCATATGGTATGGTTGGTGGAGAGGCAATCAATGATAAGCTAAGATAAGGTGATTCGTAAAAATCTTCAAAGTATAAGCAAATGTAGATAATTAAGGGCATTGTGTAACACAATTGGACTTATAATTCAAATTATTTTTTTTGTTATAAGTCTGAATTTCTGGTGGTATATTTTGTCAAGGTATGAATTAGTAAAATGAGAAACGATTGATTGAATCGTTATTGAGCAGGTGAAAGAATTTATGCATGCTTTGGACCATAAAGTTGTTACTTTTGATTGTTAAAAGATCTAAAGAAGGGTTTACCCTCAGAGTTTTGATTTAGAGTGTGAAGTAAAATGTCATGGATTATTAGTAAAACATGAGATCGGTAAGAAAGCTAGATAAACAAGAGTTTGATATATTGAAGGAGCGAGATATTTAGAATTTGCACCATGAAAAGAATTTGAGAAGAGTGCAAGAATAAGACCTCTCGTATAAATCCATGGGGTGTAGTTGATGGTTGTTTTAATTTTTGCTTATGAGTTTAGATATAATTGTGAGATGTGAACTAGTTCGGTACAGACTTACTAGGAGTTTATCATCGACTTCTAAAAAAAATGAGTTTCGGTTTAGGTGACAAATAATGAGGTATGAAAATTTTAGTATTTTACAATGAGGTTAGATTGCTCAAGTTAGGATAGAAGACTTAAGAATGATGTAAAAGGTGAGATATAATTCTACATGGTTATTAAGAATAAAGTTGGGTTAATACTACTCTATTGATGGGACTTCATAGAATGTTAAGGTGTGTTACATGGACATTTGATGGTTAATAGAGGTTATGAGCTTATAGTATACAGAATAGTTTGAGTGACAAAGAATTTTCCAATGGTTTAAAATGGTATCTTAAGCATGGTATGTGAAAGTGGTGTAGAGTTGACTTTGGGTGTGATTTAATAGTTTTGTCTCAATGAAAAGGTACTATCACATTTGAAATTAGTGCTATAGGCCTTATTTGGGACTCGTATCTGTCAGGAAATGCTTAAATAGAAAGAGATAGCCATAGTTTAAACATGTATTTGATAAGCATACTTTGATACTAATGATGGTTTAGAGTAAGGTAGATGATCGATGTAGTTATACGTTTTGTTATTATTAAGAGTGTTGACTTCAATTAATGTGGAGTTTGATAAACCAAGTATGTGTGCAATTATATTAGAGACATTCTATGAGGGGAGGTGTAGATCTCTAGTTTTTGATACTATTGAGATGAGACAATGGGTATTAACATTTTGGAATAATCATTGAGATAACTATCCTTTCTTGCCTTGCCTTCCTTTGATCGTTCGAGGATGAACGATGGGTAAATTGGTATCTATTGTAACAACCCGTATAGTCGGTTTGGTCACTAGAAATTTTTATGTTAGAAAATACTTTCTGATAGATTTAAGTGGGTGTTTTGGACTATTCATAATTATAATTATGAAATTAGTGGAGTAGTTTTACTAATTTACTTAGTTAGTGGTTAAGAAAATAATAGTGAAATAAATAATGCGTCACTTTCACCACTCTTATAATTAGTTATATAATATTTAGGAGGAAATATTCTGTAGAAGGGAAATAAGGGTTTAGCCAAGAGAAACCATATCTGCAACAGTCAGGAAGCGATTGTTCCATCAGGTGATCCAATATAGAGTTGGATTTTGAATGTATTAGCATGATTGTGTTAATTATTTTTAGTATAATATTTGAATTGGAAAAGAGGGATATTCAATAAACGTTAGAAAAATTAGTGGAGTCGTATTGGATTGTACAGAAACTGCTTGTGAGTATTATTATTACTATTGTTATGTTCTTGATTGGAAGGAAAAGGTGTATATATATATATATATAAATTAGTACTATGTTGTTGTGAAGAGGGATCGGGCGTACATTTTAATATATGTCTTACTATAATGTTTGGTAAAATTGGCTTAAAGTTGGTGGATGAGTGGCAAGTGAAAGTTATATATAGAAAATTTAATTAGTTCATGGAGGATTAAATTGTTACCGTCATATGTTTACTATTTTAAAATAAATTTCGTATGTTATGTATTATCACGTTCTTTGCCATTCAAGTTGTTATATTGAATGCCAAATGCCTTTGTTTTGAATTGCATGTAACGATGGCCTAATGGTCTATTGAAGAATAACAAACAAATTAACAGTAGGAAGGTTTTAAATTCTTATGTAATTATTGATTATAAAATTGAGGCCAAATATATAACCAATAAGAGAGTAAGGTGGGGTAATAAACTTTGATATTTCTATGATAAAATTGGGAATTTTTGCATATGGGTGTTATAAATTATGTAATATGTTGTTTTGATTTTCCCTGGTAGAGGTTACTGGACATAGACGTAACTTTAAATTCCAATTCTTTCCATAGTTATCTTGTTATGAGCTAAGTTTTAAAATATTGAGTTAGGTAATTAAATATTAGGTGTATCGAGTTATTTAAATTCCACTAAAGTTATGCTAATGGAAGGAATTAAGACTTACCATTAGGCTTAAACTTTAAGAGATTGATTATAGAATTAGGTGAATTGATGGGTATAGGCTAGACACAGATAATCGGAGTGTTTATGGCCTTGTGAACTTACACCTTATATATATATATATATATATATATATATATATATATATATATATATATGTATGTATATATATTTGATAGATTGGAAGGGTTCAGAGGCAATAAGGAAAGGAAAGGCATTGGAGAAGTAGTTGCTTGACTTCGATTCTTCGGTTGAGGTAGGTTATGGTTTATGCTATTTGATAGTAAACTCTTAATAGTGATTGATATGCCTTGAATGATATTGTGAAGTTCTCTATGTACTTGACTGCGTGATTTGGTGTGTGGTTTGTGATTGGTCTGAAATTCTGAGACCGTAGAATTTGTATTCTCTAATCATATCTATCAAAGTGATGCCTTGAATAAAGAAGGCTTGATGAAAATAATATAACAATGAATTGAAAATGGTGATAATAAAGGATAAATTAATAGTATAATTGGATCGGAGTGTCACGTTCCAACACGGTATTCTTGGATAGGAGTGTCACGTTCCGACATGGTATTTTTGGATCAGAGTGTCACGTTCCGACACGGTATTCTTAGATCGGAGTGTCACGTTCCGACATGGTATTCTTGGATCGGAGTGTCACGTTCCGACACGATATTCTTAGATCGGAGTGTCACATTCCGACACGGTATTTTTGGATTGGAGTGTCACGTTCCGACACGATAATATTAAAGGAAAAATATGATGAATTAATGGAAGATATTCAATCTCAAAGAACTCAACTCTCAAAATGGTTTGGTTTGGAGGCATGAGTCCTCATGTGTGATCTTGATACCGTTGACTTAATACATGCTTACTTTATTGTTATTGACACTTGTTCATGTTGTTTGTTGTTTATCACATGTTAAGTGCTATAGTTGAGTTCATACTATTATTCTTTGTATATTAGTTACTAGTTTTGGTTGACCGATGATACTTACTCAATACATGTTGCCTCGTACTGAGTCCTACTTGTTTTCTTCTTTGTTTTCCTTTTATGAAATGCAGCGAGTGTACCTATGACTTCTGATTTCCCTCAGCTCTAGCCAGCCTCCCGCATATCAAGTTACAGGGTGAGCTATCCATTCAAGCTCGTGTTGGATTCTCTCGGTCACGACATGATGGCCTATACTTTCGGACACATACCATTTTATTCTTTATTTTAGTTTATTCGATATTCTTAGACTTAGTATTGGAGATTAGATGTCCTTGATGCGATGACTATCAGATTTTGGGATGATAAGTATTAAACTTTAGAAACTTATTTAAATTGGTTGCTTAGTATCTTTTGGAGCTTCCGCATTATTTATATTATTTATAGTTGAACTATTGATATATGTTGGGGTTTAGATGTGTTGGTTCTCCCACCTAAGGAGGTAAGTGTGGGTTCCATTCACGACCCATTTTGGATCGTGACATCATATCATACACAAATAAAGACTCATTCGAATTAATGTTTTTTTATTTGAATACAAGAGACGTATACAAATATTCGTGGGTTGGTTTTATTATTAGAAATAGTTGCTACAATTAATGAAAAATAGTGTTCCAATGGGACTTCTCATATTCAAAACCTATAGATCTGTGTTCTAATTAAATTGTAATTCTAGGAAATGACAACACTTTACTACATTTTTTCTTTATTTAAAACTAGAATGTTGGTATAGCCTTTATACATTTCTGGCCAAATTCTAACCATTGAAGTTGTCCCAAATTTTCAAAGACACCTTAACTTGCTACTGTCATATTACCACACTAAACAATATTGAGCAGATATTATTATATCATTTTTTGATCAGCCCAAATTTTAAGAAGCAAGTGAGTTGACACATTAATTATTACATAGAGTCAATTCCCAAATGGTCACCCAAGTTAAGGGAATTGCCTTAAAATGTCATTTATGTTTCATTTAGGACCAAAATATCACTCAACTATCACTATTTTCCTCCAAATATACTTGACAATTCAAAAGCATCACTATCTCCTAGTTGGCATGACATGTCATTAAAGTTTTTTTTAATAATAGACTAATTTAATTCATTAAACTCATTTAACTAAAATAATGATCATATTATTTTGAATTTTTTTTAAAATTAATTTATTAGGAATAAATTTTCATACTTAAAATCTTTTATCATAATTAAACTTTTTATTTTTTTTATGTTATGCAAAATGTGTTTTTAAAGCGTACTAGAATCTCATCAATTTTAAATAATTATTGTCACGACCCAAATCCGGGCCGCGACTGGTACCCACACTTACCCTCCAATGTGAGCGAACCAACCAATCTAAACCTTAACATTTCAATATAATATCAACAGAAAGTAATGCGGAAGACTTAAACTCATTAATAAAAACCAATTCAATAACTATTATTTCCCAAAATCTGGAAGTCATCACCACAAGAACATCAACTTTAAACTACTAATTCTAAGAGTTTCTAAGAAGCTAAAAATACATAAGAAGCTAGTCCATGCCGGAAGTTCAAGGCATCAAGACTTGAAGAAGAAGATCCAGTCCAAGCTAGAAGCATTAGCTCACCCTGAATTTCCAATGTAGTAAGACTGGCTTGAATTACTGTTGAGTTGAAGACGATGGCACGTTTGCTGCACTCCACAAATAAACAAGAAGAAAACATAAAAGTAGGGGTCAGTACAAAACACGGGTACTGAGTAGATATCATCGGCCAACTCAAAATAGAAATCAATATATACCAAGTAATATCATAAAATCAACTATGATACTCAACATGTAGCAACAACAAATACTATATCATTAACAATTACCGTCAAACTCACACATGAGGACTCAAGCCTCGATACCATACTCATTTGGGAATCATGTTCATTAGATTGAGTATATTAATATCTTTCAAGATTCATTATCTTTATTTCTCTTGTGTCGGTACGTGACACTCCGCTCCCTCAATATTCATTAATCCTCTTGTGTCGGTACGTGACACTCCGATCCCCTAAATCTATGTGTCGGTTCGTGACACCCGATCCCCTAAATCTATGTGTCGGTTCGTGACACCCGATCCCCTAAATCTACGTGTCGTTTCGTGACACCTGATCCCCTAATACTACGTGTCGGTTAATGACACCCGATCCCCTAATACTACGTGTCGGTTCGTGACACCCGATCCCCTAATACTACATGTCGGTTTGTGACACCCGATCCCCTAATTCTACGTGTCGGTTCGTGACACCCGATCCCCTAATTCTACGTGTCGGTTCGTGACACCCGATCCCCTAATACTACGTGTCGGTTCGTGACACCCGATCCCCTAATTCTACGTGTCGATTCGTGACACCCGATCCCCTAATCTCCTTCCATCAATTCATCAAGCCTTCTTTCTTACCAAGGCATCATCAATCTCATTACTTTAGTTCATCAAGCCTTCTCCCTTACCAAGGCATCATCACCAAAAAGAGATTAGGTTTTTATCAAGATTTGGGATTCAATAACTTCATCATGCTTAATATAATCACAATTATATAATCACGTTCATGCATGCATACAATTAAGCACACAGCAGGGTTTACAATACTACCAATACATATCATTCTCTATTAAGAGTTTACTATGAAAGCATGAAAACCATAACCTACCTCCACCGAAGAATTGAAATCAAGCAAGTTGATCCTCAAAGCTTGGTGCTTTCCTCTTCTCTCGATCGTTTCTCTCTCTCCCTTCTTGTTCTTTCTGTTTTCTTATTCAAACCCTCTTTCTTTTACCCTAATTAGTATATAATTAAGAATAAAAGATGGCAATAATACCCCACTAATTAACTTAAGGTTACCTCTTTTAACCCCCAAGAATTTGAGTTATTAATATAAACCCACGAAATATATAATTATAGCAGGAATAGTCCAAAACGCCCTTTAAAACTTAACTAGAAATCCGACTCCAACCGGGATTACGCAAGCTGTGACGGGCCATCGCGCCTGCGACGGTCCGTCCTGCTGTCCGTCGCATAGTTCAGAAACTTGATTATGGGTGAATGGCCTGTGACGGTCCGTCACACCTGTGACGGTCCGTCACACCTGTGACGGTCCGTCCTGCCACTCCGTTACGAAGTTCAGAGAGTCGATTTTCAGTACCCAATTTCAGATTTTCTAAGTGTTTTGAAACGAGACCCTGCGACGGTCCGTCGTGCCCATGACGGTCCGTCGTTGGGTCCGTCGCCTCAGCCTGTTTTTCCAGAATAAAATCTGCTGCTCAAAACGACTAAATAGGTCGTTACAATAGATACCAATTTACCCATCGTTCGTCCCCGAACGATCAAAAGAAGGAAAACAATGGCGAAAAGGAGTACCTGAATCTGTAAACAGATGTGGGTATTTTTCTCGCATATCCGCCTCCTTCTCCCAAGTGGCTTCTTCAACGGGTCGATTCTTCCATTGCACCTTGATGGATGCAATCTCTCTTGACCTCAACTTGCGAACTTCTCTATCTAAAATAGCAACAGGCTCCTCCTCATAAGACAAGTTCTCATCAAGCAAAACTGAATCCCAACGGATAATGTAGTTTCCATCCCCATGGTATCTTTTCAACATCGACACATGGAATACCGGATGTACTCCAGACAGCCCTGGAGGCAAGCCTAACTCATAAGCCACCTCTCCTACTCGCTTAAGTACTTCAAATGGTCCAATGTACCTTGGACTTAGTTTACCCCTTTTACCAAACCGCATCACCCCTTTCATTGGTGAAACTTTCAACAAGACTTGTTCACCGTCCATGAACTCTAAGTCTCTAACCTTTCGATCTGCATATTCTTTTTGTCTACTTTGCGCCGCTAGAAGCTTTTCTTGAATAGACTTTACTTTCTCTATCGAATCCCTCAAAAGGTCAGTACCCCAAGGCCTAACCTCAAATGCATCAAACCAACCAATGGGAGACCTACATCTCCTACCATACAATGCTTCAAATGGAGCCATATCAATGCTCGAGTGATAGCTATTATTGTATGAAAATTCCGCTAAGGGTAAGAAGCTATCCCAATGGCCACCAAATTCTATCACGCACGCACGAAGCATATCCTCCAACACTTGAATCGTTCGCTCAGACTGACCATCGGTCTGAGGATGGAACGCAGTACTAAGGTCCAACCTAGTACCCAATTCCGCATGCAATGTTTTCCAAAACTTAGAAGTAAACTGTGTACCTCTATCTGATATGATGGATAGTGGAACCTCATGCAATCGAACGATTTCTGAGATATAGATCTTGGCTAACTTCTCTGCATTGTAAGTCACCTTAACCGGAATAAAATGAGCAAACTTAGTTAACCTATTAACAATTACCCAAATAGAATCAAACTTTCCCAATGTCTTGGGAAGACCAACCACAAAGTCCATTGCAATTCTCTCCCACTTCCATTCAGGAATGGGCATTCTCTGAAGTGTTCCTCCGGGCCTTTGGTGTTCATACTTTACTTGTTGACAGTTTGGACACTTGGCAATAAAGTCAACAACATCACGCTTCATTCTACTCCTCCAAAAGTGTTGCTTTAGGTCACGATACATCTTGGTTGCACCCGGATGTATAGAATACCTTGAACTATGAGCCTCTGTCAGAATAGTGTCGATCAAATCATCGACGCGGGGTACACATACCCTTCCCTTGATCCTCAAAACACCTTCCTCATCAATTTGTGCTTCCTTAGCCTCTCCTCGCAATACTTTATCTTGAATTCTGCGCAGTTTCTCATCATCAAACTGTTTTCCCTTAATCTTGTCAAGAAAGGAAGATCTTGCCTCTACACAAGCCAACAATCCTCCCTTCTCATTTACTTCTAATCTCATCAAGTCGTTAGCTAGAGTCTGAACCTCTCTAGCTAATGGGCGTCTAGAGGCGTGCAAGTGAGCTAGACTTCCCATGCTTCCCGCCTTTCTACTTAAAGCATCCGCTACAACATTCGCCTTTCCCGGATGATACAAGATAGTGATATCGTAGTCCTTTAGTAGCTCCATCCATCTCCTCTATCTCAAGTTCAAATCTTTCTGAGTAAAGACATACTGTAGGCTACGATGATCCGTGTAGACCTCACACTTAACCCCATATAAATAGTGTCTCCATTGTTTTAATGCAAACACTACCGCAGCCAATTCCAAATCATGAGTTGGATAGTTACGTTCATGCACCTTTAATTGCCTTGAAGCATAAGCAATCACACTCTTCTCTTGCATTAGTACTGCGCCCAAACCAGAATAGGATGCATCACAATAAACAATGAAGTTCTTACCCTCTACTGGCAAGGTAAGGATAGGTGCGGTAGTCAACAAAGTCTTGAGCTTCTGAAAGCTTTCCTCACATTCGTCCGACCATACAAATGGAACATTCTGCTTAGTCAAGTTCGTCAATTGGGAAGCAATAGAAGAGAATCCCTTGACAAATCGATGGTAGTAGCTAGCTAACCCAACAAAGCTCCTTATTTCTGATACATTAGTAGGTCTTACCCAATTCTTCACTGTCTCAATCTTAGAAGGATCCACCATCATTCCATCCTTAGAAACCACGTGTCCCAAGAAGGACACTGCATCTAGCCAAAACTCACTTAGAGAACTTGGCATAAAGCTTTTTCTCCCTCAACATTTCCAACACCATTCTCAAATGCTCTTCATGTTCCTTCTTGCTCTTTGAGTATACCAATATATCATCAATAAATACGATCACGAAGAGGTCCAAATATGGCTTAAAAATCCCATTCATCAAGCTCATGAATGCAGCAGGGGCATTCGTAAGACCAAAAGACATCACTACAAATTCGTAATGCCCATACCTCGTTCGAAAAGCAGTCTTTGGCACATCCGTTGCCCGTATTTTCAATTGATGATAACCGGATCTCAAGTCAATCTTAGAGAAGACACAAGCACCTTGTAACTGATCGAACAAGTCATCAATGCGGGGAAGAGGATATTTGTTCTTTATGGTTACCTTGTTTAGTTGTCTGTAGTCTATACACATTCGAAAACTCCCATCCTTCTTCTTTACAAACAAAACCGAAGCACCCCAAAGAGATGCACTTGGTCTAATAAAGCCTTTGTTTAACAACTCTTGAAGTTGGGCTTTTAACTCTCTTAACTCCGCGGGAGCCATTCTATAAGGGGGTATCGAAATGGGGTGAGTACCCGGTTTAAGATCGATACAGAAGCCAATATCCCTATCTGGTGGCATACCAGGAAGGTCTGCAGGGAACACATCCAAAAACTCGCGGACTACCGAAACCGACTCAATCGAAGGTACTTGGGTAGTGTCATCCTTGAGATGTGCCAAGAAAGCTAAACACCCTTTACTAACCATTTTCTTAGCACGAAGAAAGGAGATGATACGCACCGGATTGGAAGTGTAGTCACCCTTCCACACTAACGGATCTTTCCCAGGCTTGGCTAACGTCACCGTTTTAGCATTACAATCCAAGATCGCAAATTGCGGAGAAAGCCAAGTCATACCCAGAATTACATCAAAATCATCCATTTCTAAGATAACCAAATCTACATAAGTTTTGCTCCCCACAAAGTTCACCAAACAAGACCTATATACCTTTTCAACTACCACAGACTCACCCACCGGAGTAGAAACACGAATAGGCATATCGAGAAATTCACAATGTAAATTTAGACCATTAGCAAATGAGGAAGATACATAAGAAAACGTGGATCCAGGATCAAACAATACAGAAGCCATGCAATCACAAACCAGAAGATTACCTGTGATGACAGCATCAGATGCCTCCGCTTCAGACCGCCCAGGGAAAGCGTAACAATGGGCCCTATCGTTTGTCTGTCCATTGCCCCTACCATGTTGTGATGTAGTGGCTCCAGTTTGCCCATCACCTCGACCATTTTGGTGACCACCATTACCTCGACCACCACGTCCTCCAGAATAACGGCCTCTACCATGACCACCTCTACCTCTACCTATTGGGGGTCTGTAACTCTGTTTTGGACAATTTCTCCTAATATGTCCAGTCTCCCCACATCCGTAACACTCTCTGGAGTCAAGCATAGGTCTCTCGGAGAAGTGTTGACTGGTCTGAGGTGGTCCCCCAACTACAGTCTGTAGTGAAGACTGAATTGGTCGGACTGAGTAACTTCCCGAACCCTGTCCTCTAGTGTAAGCACCATTAAACTCACCTCCCTTTCGAAACCTTTTTGATGTCGATGTCGTAGTGAAGTCGTCTGGATTTACTCCTTCCACTTCTATCACAAAGTCTACCACCTCTTGGAAGGATTTTGCCGTTGCCGCTATCTGTAAGGCCGAAATCCGCAATTCTGACCTCAACCCCTTCACAAACCGGCGAATTCGCTCTTGTGGACTGAAACACAGTTGGGTGGCATACTGGGATAATGCACGAAACTTAGCCTCATATGCATTGACCGACATCCTACCTTGCTCTAGGCTCAAGAACTCATCCCTTTTCCTATCCCTCAAAGTTCGGGGGATATACTTCTCCATAAATAAGCTAGAGAATGAGGCCCAAGTCATAGGTGGTGCCTCTATTGGTTGACACTCAATATGTGACCGCCACCACATTTTGGCGTTCCCTTGAAACTGATAAGTCACAAACTCCACACCAAACCGTTCTACTATACTCATCTTGTGTAGTAGCTCGTGACAGTCAACCAGAAAATCATAAGCATCCTCAGATTCAGTACCCTTGAAGACCGGAGGTTTCAATTTCAAGAACTTACTGAAAAGTTCATGCTGATCGTTTGTCATTATAGGCCCGGTAGTCAGACGTGGAAATGTGCCTATGTCCAATGAGGCCTCCATACGAGAAGCCATAGTGGCTGCATGTTGTACTTCTGAAACCGGAGGTGTTGGTGCAGAAAACACTGGAGGTGCCTGACCTTGATCAGACAACCCACTAAGATAAGCGAGAACCTGATTGATCATCTCTGGGGTGGGTTGGGGTGGCAATTCCTCATTTTGCACTTGTTCATTCACCCCATCCTCCCCCTCTCTTATCGCTTCCTCAGTCGGTGGAGGAGTCACTGCCCTAGTATCAGATGGGCTAGGCGCTCGTCTTCTTCCCTTAGAGGACGTCCTCCCACGACCTCTACCACGGCCCCTTGCCGCTATTCTTCCTCAAGCCACAGCCCCAGTGGCTGGCTCAGTTGTTTCTTGTCTGGCCGGTGTTGGTGTTGGCGTAGTCGTTGCTCTAGTTCTAACCATCTGCGAAAGAGAGTGAAGATGGTCAGATACCAATTCGTATCGCCTAGATACCAATTGGACTCAAGTAGTAGCACGAAAGAAAGAATGAAAGAGTGAAATTTTCCTAAAGTCTTATAGCCTCTCAAGGAAAAGTAAAGGCGTCCCCCTACCGTTCCTTAAGACTCTACTAGACCTGTTCTTGTGTGATGAGACCAACGAACCTAATGCTCTGATACCAAGTTTGTCACGATCCAAATCCGAGCCGCGACTGGCACCCACACTTACCCTCCTATGTGAGCGAACCAACCAATCTAAACCTTAACATTTCAATATAATATCAACAGAAAGTAATGCGGAAGACTTAAACTCATTAATAAAAACCAATTCAATAACTATTATTTCCCAAAATCTGGAAGTCATCACCACAAGAACATCTACTTTAAACTACTAATTCTAAGAGTTTCTAAGAAGCTAAAAATACATAAGAAGCTAGTCCATGCCGGAAGTTCAAGGCATCAAGACTTGAAGAAGAAGATCCAGTCCAAGCTAGAAGCATTAGCTCACCCTGAATTTCCGATGTAGTAAGACTGGCTTGAATTACTGTTGAGTTGAAGACGATGGCACGTTTGCTGCACTCCACAAATAAACAAGAAGAAAACATAAAAGTAGGGGTCAGTACAAAACACGGGTACTGAGTAGATATCATCGGCCAACTCAAAATAGAAATCAATATATACCAAGTAATATCATAAAATCAACTATGATACTCAACATGTAGCAACAACAAATACTATATCATTAACAATTACCGTCAAACTCACACATGAGGACTCAAGCCTCGATACCATACTCATTTAGGAATCATGTTCATTAGATTGAGTATATTAACATCTTTCAAGATTCATTATCTTTATTTCTCTTGTGTCGGTACGTGACACTCCGCTCCCTCAATATTCATTGATCCTCTTGTGTCGGTACGTGACACTCCGATCTCCTAAATCTATGTGTCGGTTCGTGACACCCGATCCCCTAAATCTATGTGTCGGTTCGTGACACCCGATCCCCTAAATCTACGTGTCGGTTCGTGACACCCGATCCCCTAATACTACGTGTCGGTTCGTCACACCCGATCCCCTAATACTACGTGTCGGTTCGTGACACCCGATCCCCTAATACTACGTGTCGGTTCGTGACACCCGATCCCATAATTCTACGTGTCGGTTCGTGACACCCGATCCCCTAATTCTACGTGTCGGTTCGTGACACCCGATCCCCTAATACTACGTGTCGGTTCGTGACACCCGATCCCCTAATTCTACGTGTCGGTTCATGACACCCGATCCCCTTATCTCCTTCCATCAATTCATCAAGCCTTCTTTCTTACCAAGGCATCATCAATCTCATTACTTTAGTTCATCAAGCCTTCTCCCTTACCAAGGCATCATCATTAAAAAGAGATTAGGTTTTTATAAAGATTTGGGATTCAATAACTTCATCATGCTTAATATAATCACAATTATATAATCACGTTCATGCATGCATACAATTAAGCACATAGCAGGGTTTACAATACTACCAATACATATCATTCTCTATTAAGAGTTTACTATGAAAGCATGAAAACTATAACCTACCTCCACCGAAGAATTGAAATCAAGCAAGTTAATCCTCAAAGCTTGGTGCTTTCCTCTTCTCTCGATCGTTTCTCTCTCTCCCTTCTTGTTCTTTCTGTTGTCTTATTCAAACCCTCTTTCTTTTACCCTAATTAGTATATAATTAAGAATAAAAGATGGCAATAATACCCCACTAATTAACTTAAGGTTACCTCTTTTAACCCCCAAGAATTTGAGTTATTAATATAAACCCACGAAATATATAATTATAGCAGGAATAGTCCAAAACGCCCCTTTAAAACTTAACCAGAAATCCGACTCCAACTGGGATTACGCAAGCTGTGACGGGCCGTCGCGCCTGCGACGGTCCGTCCTGCTGTCCGTCGCATAGTTCAGAAACTTGATTTTGGGTGAATGGCCTGTGACGGTCCGTCACACCTGTGACGGTCCGTCCTGCCACTCCGTTACGAAGTTCAGAGAGTCGATTTTCAGTACCCAATTTCAGATTTTCTAAGTGTTTTGAAACGAGACTCTGCGACGGTCCGTCGTGCCCATGACGGTCCGTCGTTGGGTCCGTCGCCTCAGCCTATTTTTCTAGAATAAAATCTGCTGCTCAAAACGACTAAACAGGTCGTTACAATTATAAACACATACATTAAAAAAATTGATATACAAATCACTCATGAACGCTAATTTACTTCAATTAATCATAGATTGTATAATAAATCAATAATATTAAAGGTCGATTAATTATTAAAAAGTAATTATTTGGGTCCTTTGAAATCCATATATACTTACAATATCATATTTCAAAAGAAAAGGGATAATGCACAAGTACCCTCTCAATCTATGCCCCAAATCTCAGGTCCTATTACCCACCTAAACTTATTTTATCAATAATTTCTACCCCTTTTGGGCCTGCGTGAAACTATCTTCTGGGTCCGATGCTGGTTGAATTTTTCTTTCAAGCTAGTGTCACGTAGGCCGAAAAGGGTAGAAAATTATTTATAAAGTAAGTTCAGGGGGGTAATAGGACAACAGTATAGTATAAGTGTGTCTCTGGGATTTCGGGCATAGGTTGAGGGGGTACTTGTGCATTTTTCCAAAAGAAAATAGTAAATGAATAGTATTTATAGAAAATAAAATTTTGATCTTTATTTATTAGTATAATAATCTCATATAATATGTATACTATGAATTAAATCAGTAAAATTCAATTAATTATTATTTTATTTATTGATGTTTAATTGTATGAAAAGTTATAATATAATATAATATAATATAATATAACATAGAAAAAAAGAATAAAAGTAATAATTTTCTCTTTCTTACCAATTTTTTTGTCAACCTTACAAATTTATCTAAATAGTTTTATTAAAAAATGGTTTAAAATTTTCAAATAATTTAGTTAGGAATTTTAAAATTATCAGGTAATAAGTGCACATAGAGATTTTTTCATTGAATTTCGTTTGGTGACAATATATAAAGTTACTAGACTTTTTAAATTACGTTTCTTATAATCTTCATAAATTCTCATGTAATTTATATATTTATTTAGAGACATAAGTTTTGATGAATTAAATAGGTCTAGTATTTTTTTTAAAATGATTATTAATGACAGGGCATATCAACTAGAATTTAAGGAGATTTTTGAGTTATTTAGTGTTTCTAATGGATAAATAATATAATATTATTTACTTTCTTTCTTTTTCAAAAAAAAATAATATCGGAAGCATGAATTGCAAAATATACAATTAATATTATTGTATTGACCTTTAATATTATTGACTTACTATACAACTTATGATTAGTTGATGTAAATTAGCGTTCATGAGTGATTTGTATATTAATATTTTTTTTGAATATATGTATTTATAAGTATTCAAAATTGATAAAATTATAGTACATTTTTAAAATGTATTCTTCATAACATAAAAAAACAAAATGTTTAATTATGATAAAAGATTTTAAGTATGAAAATTTAATCTTAATAGATTAAAAACAGATTAAAAATAATATGATCATTATTTTAGTTAAATAGGTTCAATGAATTAAATTAGTCTATTATTAAAAAACAGACTTTAATGACACGTCATGCCAACTAGGAGAGAGTGATGATTTTAAAATATCAAGTATATTTGGAGGAAAATAGTGATAGTTGAGTGATATTTTGGTCCTAAATAAAACATAAATGATATTTCAAGGCAATTCTCTGAACTTGGGTGACCATTTAAGGAATTGACTCTTATTACATAACACGTGTTAATTTACTTTAAAATGTAATTTTTTTAAGTTTTTCCTTTATCTTTTTCTTTCTTTATTTTTCTATATCTTACTTTTTGATTTTTAGTTTTGATATATTTTAAATTTCATTTTATCTTCCAATTCTCATTTTCAAGTGATTCATCCCTCCCTTTTTTTTCTTTTCATTTTCTTATTATTCTCCAGTCAAATTCTTCATAGATATCATACTATTATTTAGACTTTATTGAATTATTGATAACAAAATTAATTATTTTTCTAAGAAAATTTAAAAATTTGAACGTATCATCAACTACTCATTTTCATATAAATCCAAAATTAGAAATGATAATTTTAAAAAAATTAATTAATTTCCCAAAAATTGAATGAACTTAATTGAAATCGGATCAAAAACTATATCATACATTCTAATCATCTTGAAATCTAATGACTTTATCAAATTGTTTGAAATGTAAGAAAATATTTAGATAAAGTTTCAAAACTAAAGAGAGTAAAACTAATAGTAATAAAAAAAAAAAGGAAAGTTTATGGTAAAATTGGTGATAATGAAAGTAAAAAGTTTCAATAGATGGAGATGACAATGGATTTTTGAAAAGAAAGAGAAAAAAAGTTAAAATAATAAGAAGAATAAGAAAATATATTTAGAGAAAATAGTCAAACGTTCCCTTAATCTATTACCGGATTTTCAACTACACACGAATACTTCACGGGGTCATAATACCCCCTATAAATTTTTAAACAGAAATATATAGCCCCCTAAAAAATCACACCCAAATTTGTGTTAGAAAGTGAATGCATTGGCCTGCCACGTCATATATATTAATTTTTAATAAAAAATTTATTGTCTCTTTCTTTGTTCTATTTTCCTTTTATATTTTTTTCTCTCTCTTTCAAGCCCCTTTCTTCTTTTCTTTTTTCTTTTTTTTTTGCCATTGAAGAGAAAATTTCAAGTTTTAGTTATGATAGTTTTAAGCTCACATTTATGAAATGTACAGTTATGAAATTTTAAATTTTATTGTTAAAAGATAAAGTTATAAATCTTTGATAATCTTTCGTTTTTTGCAATTGATTAATTTTTTTCCCACCATTTCCATCTTCTTGCAAATATCAAAAGTTTACAATCAACTCCAACTCACTTCTTCCTTCTTACCATTAATATTATTAAGTCTTAAATCTTTGATATATAAAAAAATACTCAAATTTGGGAGGAGTTGACGATATGTTTATGTTTTCATCATCGATGACCGCAACAACAATATTTAAAGGTAAAATTTAGCGAGAATTTTTTTCTAACCGTTTCATCTACTATTTGATTGATACTCAAGTTATTTTCATGGATGAATTTGTCGAATTCTTCAAATTGAGGTAATTGATACATAACAATGAATCTTTTCATTTGTACTTTCAAAATCACATATGAGTTTTGTTGAAAAGATCCAGAATTCTTTCTGAACTTGAATTTAAATTATCAAACTAGGGTACTAAAAAAGCAAGATAAGAATTTGCTAACCTATTTGGCCATGTGGTTAGGAATGATGATTATCAATTTTAATAATATTGATAAAGAGTTGGTTTTCAAATTTTCCTAATTTCATGCACAAATTGAATAATCAAAGTTCTAGAATCAAGAAGAATAATGAAATTTCATGGTGAATCCAAGCTTAGAGAAGGTGAGTGATAAAGAAATTTGGTTTATGTTATTGTGAAGAAGAAAGAAAATAAATAAAAATAATAATAATTAAAAATACATATATTTATGAAAAGAATTTTTTTAAAATAAAATTTTATTATTTGTTTTGGTCCTCACTCTCTTTGAGAGAGTGATATACATTCATTATGCCACGATAGCATTTATGGAGTAAATTATATCAATTTTAAACAGTTCGGGGGGGTAATAGGGCACTCGTGGATTTGGAGTGTGTAGTTGGGAGTTCAGGTATAGTTTGGGAGACTTTAAACCATTTCTTTTATATTTTGTAATAAAATACTTGTAAAAATAAAATTACATTAGTTATTTTAGGCTACTCACTCTCTGTGAGAGAGTGCTCACCACTCTCTATGTCAGGTGGAAGAAAAACTGTGTAGTAATATATATTCAAAATTATTGTAGTTGGGCAATAGGACGGTTGCAAAGTTGAAGTCTCTTTTTGAAAAATGGGGACAACTTTAGCGGTGACTGTATGTCTTTACGCTAAAAATTAATGAAAGAAGTAATCAAGTATGTCATTCATAAAAAGACAACATGTGTTTAGGCTTAAGTCATACATGACCCCTTAAAGTTGTCTGCATTATTCACTTAGACACTTCAACTAGAATTTGTACCTATAAATCATTTAAATTGTTCAAAACATATACATATTAAACACAAATTGCTTACGTGGCAAAATAAGTGTACCTCACTGCTTCTGAGCACGTGAATAAATTTCTATTTCATTTTTTATTTTATTTTCAAAGATAATTTGTTATCTTTTTCACACCTGAATACATTAACTAAATAGCTATAAAAACAAGGGATAATGTACAAGTACCCCCTCAATCTACGCCCAAAATCTCAAAGACACACTTATACTATACTAAGTTCCTATTACCCCCCTGTACTTATCTTATTGATAATTTTCTACCCCTTTTAAACCTACGTGGCACTATCTTGTGGAACCAACGTTGGCTGATTTTTTTTCAAGCTAGTGTCACGTTGGCCGAAAAGGGGTAGAAAATTACTTATAAAATAAGTTCAGGGGGTAATAGAACCTTAGTATAGTATAAGAGTGTCTCTAAAATTTCGGGCATAGGTTGAGAGAGTACTTGTGCATTTTCCCTAAAAACAATAATAAAAAATAAGCTCTTAATCAAGAAAAAGAAATAATCCACCCCCTACACCTTAACCTGTCATCTTCTTCCCTTCATCTCAAAAATGTCTTGCACTTCATTTTAATTTTACTTTTTTAAATCATTTTTTGTTAGAACGATAAACTTAATTTGCTAGTTAAATTATTAGTTGTGTCTTTCCCCTATTGAACTTTTCAATGTCATATTATTTAAAAAAAATACCGACTAAATTCTGTTGTCATGACCTCCACCACACCCCTTTTTCATACCCTCCTCAATTATTATTTTTACTAGCGGCATTTCACCATAACAATTTTAACGAAATATAAAATCATGTGTCAAAAAAAAAAATTCAGCAAAACTTTATTTTTTTGGCGAAACTAATACGAATTTGAAATTTATTTTTCTTTTCAAATTGTTAAAAAAAAATTCAAATCCTAAAGAACTCAAAACATAGAAAAATAATAATAATATAAGGGGATAGTACACAAGTACCCCCTCAACCTATGTTCGAAATCTCAGAGACACACTTATACTATACTAAGGTCAAATTACCTCTCTGAACTTATTTTATTAATAATTTTCTACCCCTTTTCAGCCTACGTGGCACTATTTTGTGGCCCAACGCTGGTTGACTTTTTTTTCAATCTAGTGCCACGTAAGCTTAAAAGGCGTAGAAAAATACATATAAAATAAGTTCAAGGGGTTAATAGGACTTTAGTATAGTACAAGTGTGTTTCGGAAAATTTGGGCATAGGTTGAGGGGGTACTTGTGCATTTTCCCTAATATGAGAATTTAATTTGTTTATTAAAAAAGAAGTGAGATTGAGAGAATGACAACTATAATTGTTAATGTGTCGCCCCTCGTTTTTCATCAAACAAGTTTTGTGCACGACCTAACAACTCTTTTGGGATTTTGAGTTTGGAGTCGCCACCTTACGAATTAAGGCGCGTTAGGGCACCTATCTACCCTAACTAAATCTAACTAAGGTCGACGAGTCAGAGATCAGGGTAAAGGTTCAAATTACTTCGAGGGAAAGGTGTTAGGCATCCCTCGAGATCCACAAATGTGGGTCTCGACCATATCTCATGCAATCTATGTGGGGCTTATAAGTAGCAATAAGATCACTTCATTTATTAGTTAATTAATTAGCATGCTCGCTAAGTAATAACAAATATAAAACAATTAAGACTATTTTATTGTTTTAATAAATTTAAACATGCAAGGTTAAGTGATAGCAATAAATAAACAATCAAGCTTATTTTTATTTATTTTAACATACCAGACTATGTGATAAACAAATCGAACAAATAGCTCATGTTATTATTTTAATTAATCTTTAAACATGCGGGACTAAGTGATAACAATAGAATATATACTAAGGAATTAAGAAAGAGATAAGCGAGAGGATAGAAAAGAGACAAATAAATAAGAAAACAAAAATATATTTTTATTTTTAATCTATCCCAAATAAATATAATTAAACAAAACAAATAAAGGGATAAAGGGGAGGGAGACTCTAAGAGACTTTTTGGATCAGCACTCGACTTTTCTTTTATTTTCCGATAGGCTGCCGTATAGGGACAGATAAAACCAAAGTTTGTCTTTCAAGCCCGGGTGGATATCATCATCTCCGTAGGGCCAACTACCCCTATTCCACCACCCAATGTATTTCGTGCCTAAAAGGTGCCTAATCGTCCCAAATTGATTGTCCAAGAGGCTTTGGACTCTTAAAGAGTGGATTTAGACAAAATAGAATATAAGGCCCTCCTAGACACCAATTCAAATAAACAATACAAACAAAACTGTCATTTTAGCACGGTTCGATTCAATTTGGCCTATAAATTTTAATTGGACCTACTTTCAAACAACACATAATTGTGAAAGGTCTCATGATAAGTGTGTGAGCATACAAAGTTATAATAACAAAACAAAAATTAATTATGGGGGAAAAATATGACGGATGTAGATTTTAATGTTCAACTAATTTTAAAGTGAGCAATGATTAGTGACATAATATATTTTATTTTATTTCCAAGTATCAAAGGATGTGATGCACATATATTAAAAAATAATAGCCAAAATAATTATTACTTAAGGCAGAAAATTATTTTAGACTTCAATTGTTTAAGGCAGAAAATAGTTTTTAGGGGGCAGCAATATTATTGCTAATGAAAAAAATATATTTTGTATAAGTGACAGATTTTTTTTTTCTGTTTAATACAGAAAATTATTTTTTAAAACAGTGAATTTATATATCAATTATTAATGCTGAAAATATTTGTAAGCCAAAAAATAATTACAACAACAATTAAAAATCAAATTATGATTAATACAGAAATATTTATTAGGCACTCATTTTATTAGATGCATAAAATAATTAGTATCAACTTAGATAAAAAAAAAGGAGTTAATTATGATGCAAAAATATTAGTTATTTGAAGATTTTAGGATAAACGCATGCAGAAAATAAAGGCGAAAATTTATTATTACTTACAACGGGCAAAAGTATTCGTAAATATTCTCTTTTTAATCATGCAAGAATTATTAAGATACCCCCTAAGAGAAGGATTTCTAGGTGTTAAAAAAAATATTTACAAAGATTTAATAGGCATAAATAGTTAATCAATTGAATAACTTTGTATAAAATGCACACAAATTATTTAATAGCTAGGTGAATTAGAAAGATATCTAGTCATAACAAAATCATCAAATGCAAATTAACTTGAAGTCATTAGTTAGACAAGCTCAACCAAGTAATTAGACAAAGATGACTTATTTATTAATTCTTTTAGTTAGATCTAAAGTCGTTTTATCAAACATATTAAATCCTATAGGCATGCTTTCTAACACAATTAAGTTTACAAATTAGCATATAATTCCCCCTCCCCTTAGGCAGACACCCAAATTTATTTTATATATATAAAGTTAATGTCACGATCCAAAATCGGGCCGCGACTGGCACCCACACTTACCCTCCTATGTGAGCGAACCAACCAATCTATACCTTAACATTTCAATGTAATATCAACATAAAGTAATGCGGAAGACTTAAACTCATTAATAAAAACCAATAACTATTATTATCCCCAAAATCTGGAAGTCATCACCACAAGAACATCTACTTCAAACTACTAAATCTAAGAGTTTCTAAGAAGCTAAAAATACACAAAAGCTAGTCCATGCCGGAACTTCAAGGCATCAAGACATGAAGAGGAAGATCTAGTCCAAGCTAGAAGCATTAGCTCACCCTGATACCCGGAGTAATGAAGACTGGCTAGAGTTACTGTTGAGTCGAAGATGACGGCACGTTTGCTGCACTCCACAAATAAACAAGAAGAAAACATAAAAGTAGGGGTCAGTACAAAACACGGGTACTGAGTAGATATCATCGGCCAACTCAAAATAGAAATCAATATATACCAAGTAATATTATAAAATCAACTATGATACTCAACATGTAGCAACAGCAAGTACCATATCATTAACAATTACCGCCAAGTTCACACATGAGGACTCAAGCCTCAATACCATACTCATTTGGGAATTATGTTAATTAGATTGAGTATATTAACATCTTTCAAGATTCATTATCTTTATTTCTCTTGTGTCGGTACGTGACACTCCGCTCCCTCATATTCATTAATCCTCTTGTATCGGTACGTGACACTCCGATCCCCTACTACTATGTGTCGGAACGTGACACTCTGATCCCCTAAAACTACGTGTCGGTTCGTGACACCCGATCCCCTAAATCTACATGTCGGTTTGTGACACCCGATCCCCTAAATCTACGTGTCGGTTCGTGACACCTGATCCCCTAAATCTACGTGTCGGTTCGTGACACTCGATCCCTTAAATCTACGTGTCGGTTCATGACACTCGATCCCCTAAATATACGTGTCGGTTCGTGACACCCGATCCCTTAAATCTACATGTCGGTTCGTGACACCCTATCCCCTAATCTCCTTCTGTCAATTCATCAAGCCTTCTTTCTTACCAAGGCATCATCAATCTCATTATTTTAGTTCATCACGCCTTCTTTTATAACAAGGCATCATCATTAACAAGAGATTAGGGTTTTGCAAGATTTGGGATTCAATAACTTCATCATGCTTATATAATAACAATTATATAATTACATTCATGCAAGCATACAATTAAGCACATAGCAGGGTTTACAATATTATCAATACATATCATTCGCTATTAAGAGTTTACTACGAATATCGTAAGAGAAACCATAACCTACCTCCACCGAAGATTCGTGATCAAGCAAGTAATTTCCCAAGCTTTGTGTTTTTCCTCTCGTTCGATCCTCTCTCTATCGTTTCTCTTTCCTTCTCTTTGTTCTTTCTATTTTCTTTATTCAAACCTCTTTCTTTTACCCTAATTAGTATATAATTAAGAATAAAAGATGGCAATAATAACCCACTAATTAACTTAAGGTTACCTCTTTTAACCCCTAAGTAATTGGACATATTAACCTTAACCCTCTAACTTTATAATTAAAGTAGGAATAGTCCAAAACGTCCCTTAAAACGTGTAAAGAAATCCGACCCATACTGGGATTATGCATCTGCGACGGCCCGTCGCACCTGCGACGGTCCGTCCTGCTGCTCCGTCACAGACTTCAGAGACTCAATTTCTCTGAAGAGTCTGTGACGGTCCGACACACCTGTGACGGTCCGACACACCTGTGACGGTCCGTCCTGCCATTCCGTTACGAAGTTCAGAGAGTCGATTTTCAGTACCCAATTTCAGATTTTCTAAGTGTTTTGAAACGAGACCCTGCGACGGTCCGTCATGCCCATGACGGTCCGTCGTGGGGTCCGTCGCCTCAGCCTGTTTTTCCAGAAATAAAATCTGCTGTTCAAAACGACTAAACAGGTCGTTACAGTTAAAGAGTTGTACAAATATTACAAGCAAAAATAAAGAACCAATAGCATTAAAATGGATAAAGCTTCCTCCACAATTTCTTCTAGGTGACTCTTCAACATCTTGAACTCTAAGTTCAAAACCTGATAGAAAGGGTAATGTAACATATAAGCAATGGAAAAATAATTGTAATATAAAATGCTCATAATAACAAATTACTTTCATATGCACATATATAAACAACACATAAGAAATAAAAGGGACAAAGCATAGATGAAGACATATTACCACACATAGGGAGAGGATAAGAGAAATATCTTGGATGCTTCCTTTTGTTTTGTAACGACCTGTTTAGTCGTTTTGAGCAGTAGATTTTATTTATGGAAAAACTGGCTGAGTCGACGGATCCCACGACGGACCGTCATGGGCACGACGGACCGTCGAGGGTGTCTCGTTTCAAAACACCTAGAAATTCTGAAAAATGGGTACTGAAATCGACTCTCTGAACTTCATAACGGAATGGCAGGATGGACCGTCACAGGAGTGACGGACCGTCACAGACTCTTCAGAGAATTGAGTCTCTAAACTCTGTGACGGAGCAGCAGGACGGACCGTCGCAGGCACGACGGCCCGTCACAGGCTGAGTAATCCCAAGCTGGGTCGGATTTCTGTTAAGTAATTTAAGGGGCATTTTGGACTATTCCTGCTGTAATTATAAAGTTAGTGGGTTAATGTTAATAAGTCTAACTACTTGGGGGTTAAAAGAGGTAACCTTGAGTTAATTAGTGGGTTATTATTGCCATCTTTTATACTTAATTATATGCTAATTAGGGTAAAAGAAAGAAGGTTTGAATAAGAAAAATAGAAAGAACAAGAGAGGGAAAAACGATTGATAGAGAGAGACGAATGAAGAGGAAACACAAAAGCTTTGGGGAATTTGCTTGCTTGATCAAAATTCTTCGGTGGAGGTAGGTTATGGTTTTTATACTAGTTGTAGTAAACTCTTAATAGCGAATGATATGTATGGGTAGTATTGTAAACCCTTCTATATGCTTAATTGTATCCTTGCATGAATGTGATTATGTAATTGTGATAAAATAAGCATGATGAAGCTATTGAATCCTAAATCTTGAGAAACCCTAATCTACTTTGTTAATGATGATGCCTTAGTGTAAAAGAAGGCTTGATGAACGAAAGTAGTGAGATTAGGGGATCGGGTGACACGTTCCGGTACCAGGATAGTATATGAGGATCGGAGTGTCACGTTCCGACACCAGGATAGTATATGGATCGGGTGTCACGTTCCGACACCAGGATAGTATATGGATCTGGTGTCACGTTCCGACACCAGGATAGTATATGGATCGGGTGCCACGTTCCGGTACCAGGATAGTATATGAGGATCGGAGTGTCACGTTCCGACACTAGGATAGTATATGGATCGGGTGCTACGTTCCGATATCAGGATAGAATATGAATCGGGTGTCACGTTCCGACACCAGGATAGAATGAGGATCGTAGTGTCACGTTCCGACACCAGGATAGTATATGAGGAGCGGAGTGTCACGTACCGACACGAGAGGAATAAAGATAATGAATCTTGAAAGTTGTTAATATACTCAATCTAATGAACCTAATTCCCAAATGAGTATGATGAGGAGGCGTGAGTCCTCATTGATGTGCTTGGTGTTGTAACCAAGGGTTATGGTAATTGTAAATGTTGCATGCTAAGGATATTAGTTGATTTTATGATGTTATCTGATATATACTGTTTTCTATTTTGAGTTGGCCGATGATACCTACTCAGTACTTGTGTTTGTACTGACCCCTACTTGTATTTGTTTTCTTTGTAAATTGTGGAGTGCAGCAAACGTACCGTCGTCTTCAACTCAACCGCAACTCTAGCCAGTCTTCATTACTCCGGATATCAGGGTGAGCTAATGCTTCTAGCTTGGACTGGATCCTCCTCTTCATGTCTTGATGCCTTGAAGTTCCGGCATGGACTAGCTGTTTATGTATTTTAGCTTCTTAGATACTCTTAGACTTAGTAATTTGAAGTAGATTTTCTTGTGATGATGACTTCCAGATTTTGGGGATAATAATAGTTGTTGAGTTTTTAGAAGTTATTGAATTAGTTTTTATTAATGAGTTTAAGTCTTCCGCATTACTTTCTGTTGATATTATATTGAAATGTTAAGGTTTAGATTGGTTGGTTCGCTCACATAGGAGGGTAAGTGTGGGTGCCAGTCGCGATTCGATTTGGGTCGTGACATGTTTCCAACAACAATAATGATAATTATGCAAAAAATGAGATTTTAGAATAATAGAGAAGGCTAACCAATTACGCCGAAAGGTTTATCAGCAATGAAGTATTAAGTAAGGTTTCGATCCACAACAGCAAAACAACAAGAAAGAGTCCAAAGGATAATTCAAAGGTTAACAGGAGTTCTTAATTCTTTTTAAGAATAGGGGAGTAATATTTAAATTATTTCAAGAAAAAGCAAAGAGAGAATGAGAGAGCAAAGTGTAATGAGAGAACTTGTGTTGAAAGTGTCTATATATAATAATGAAAGAAGGGTCCTACTTATATAGTAAAGAGGGGGGAGCATATAAGAAAAATAAACAAATTAAGGAGTAAATGAAAACACAAAAAATTATTTTTTACCAAATATAAGCAAGTAAGATTAGTAGAGAGTATTATTTTTTCCTTAAATAAAGAGGAGCCAAAAATCAGAAAAAATCAAAAATGTCATTACCAAATATAAGAAATAAAACATATTTTACCTTAAATAAATAAGGGTTAAAACAAAATTATTTTAAATTAATTTTCTACCAAAGTAAGAAATAAGTTTTAAGTAAGGAAAAATGTTACCATAAATCGGCTACAATTTTAACAAATCATAAAAGACTTCACCAGAAATAAATTAATCAACAAGTTACCAATTTAATTAAATTTAAATAAGATAAAGAAGTCAATTAAGGTTCTCATATTAACTAAACATATTACTAATATTTGTAGACAATTCAAATAACTAACTAAAAGGAAGCAATAGAACTTAAAGACCCAATCGTATATCACTATTCACAAATTAGAAAATTATTTCAATCTACCATAACCATTCAAAGGGTAAATCAACAAGAGAATAACCAGTTCAATCATAATTAAAATTAACAATCTACTCTAAAATAACAAGTAAGTAGGACGATGATCAAGTCGAAGCTCAACATCGAGGTCATAACAAATTATGACTAGCAACAAGAAAATCATGTTAATTTAATTAAGCAAAGCAATTGGTTTAGAAGCAACCCAATACAATCATTTTCCACTTCAAATTGGCTCAAGAACCAACCAAACACTCATTTAACAAACTGACAAACAAATACAAAAGAGGATGGAGCTTCAACACGATCACTATCGACACTGAACAATCAACCACATGCACAAGGATTTAAGTCATCTTAAAAGTAAAATCTCATACCTGGGAAGACCTAATAGATCTGTCCTTATTGAAATACTTTGTGGATACATTGGAACTCATAGTTGGGTAGCTTTTAGTTGCTACTATTTGGAGTTTCTATCTTTCGCCCGAGGTTGATCTTGTTGTTGGTTGTTCATCGTTGACGTTGCTATCTGGAGCTGCTGGTGGCTTGGAATTCTGCCGGAAAAGAGAGAGGGACAGAAAGCGCCAGAGTTGCTGCTGGTCGCAGCAGCTGGCCGGAATTGCCTGGCTGCTGTTGCTTTCCTGCAAAAGAAAAGAGAAGAAGAAGGGAAAGAGAATAATAGTGAAAAAACTTACAAGATAATAAAGTTGCAAGATTACAATTGAAAATAAAATGAAGAAATTAATCTTTTCAGGCTGAGGCGTGGATATCTCGCTCTCTTTAAGGAGATTCAAGCCCACTGCAGCAAATGTTTTCACCGGTCCAGCAATAGTCCTCTTTGACTTGTCCCCTCCAAGATACAACAACCTTCACAAAGTATAACTCAACAACTCTGGACAAGAGTTGAGTCCAAAGCTCCACAAAAAATAACACCTGCCTTCAACTAATAAGAACTCTCTTTTAGACTAACTCTTTCACTCTTTGTTTTCTCTTATGAATTGTGTGTCTCTAAAATCAAATGAATATTACCACTATTTATACTACAAGAAGTCTTCCTAACAATGAATAGGAAGATAATGGAGGTAGTAATTAGTGAAGATAATGGCCTTAGGAGTTTCATAGGTTACAATGGGAGTTACATAGGTTACAAAGAGTAATGGAGGAATTAAGAATGAAATACATTGATGGATAACCAATGCTAATGGATGATGTAAAAGTCATCCATTCCAATGTTCATTCTTATAACTCCAAAATAAAGCAATTTAATATGTCAAATATTAATATTAAAATGCTAATAACCTAACAATCTCCCACTCATTTTAATATTTAGATAAGAGAGTATACCATTTGAAGGAAGACTACTATGCATAATGAAGGTGTGCTCTGCATTGAACCTCCACTTAGTGAAACAGTAACTTTTACTCCAGAGTCGTAGTGGTCTCAGACTTGAACTATGACTGCTTAAGGGAAATAAAATATCACTTCTCACACATAATAATCAAGGTGTTGACATGAGCTTTAACAGCCAGCACGTTATGGACATGTGCTATCCCGGTTTCATGAGTGCATTTGAGAATAAGCCCCATTCTCATAGGAAGCGACCTACTTCCACACATCACATAGGTAAAATCTGTCGAGAGTGCTCCTGTAAGATTAGCACTCCACCCATACGGACTACAAATATTCATTAAGAGTTTTATCAACTCAACCTTTACAAACTACAGGAAATAATGCACTCACATCATAGGGAGGGGAAAAAATAGTGCATTTTTTCACAACAAGTCATCATAGGATTAGTTTTCCCTTTGAACTTGGTTATAGGATCTCTAGTCCCCAGGTTGGGTTTCCTCATATATAACTCAAGGATTTGTAGACTTCAATCCCATCCCCCTCGATGTGCTCTAGACCTTTTCTCTTGTTAAGTCCTTCGTAAGAGGATCTGCAAGATTATCACAAGATTTGACATAATCAACATTAATGGTACCATTTGTCAAATACAATCTTACATTACTGTGTTTCCTCCTTATAGGTCTGGATTTACCGTTGTAATAACGGTTTTGAACTCTACCAATTGCAGCGGTGCTATCACAATGAATTAAAATAAGAGGAATCGGTTTTTCAAAATAAGGAATTTGAAACAATAAATCTCTTAACCAATTCGCTTCCTCACTAGATGAAGCTAAAGCAATTAGTTCAGCCTTCATGGTAGAGTTAGCAATTATAGTTTGCTTTTTTGATCTCCAACAAACAGCACCACCACTTAAGTAAAGACATAACCAGTTGTAGAACAGGAATCACCTAACAAAGTGTTCCAATCGGCATCACAAAAGCCTTCAAGTACAGCAGGATATTTTTTATAGAACAAACCACAATTTTTCGTTCCAATTAAATATCTCATAACTCTTGTTATAGCATGCCAATGTTCATTACCTGGCTTGCTTGTAAATCTGCCAAGTACTCCTACTGCATATGCAATATCAGGCCTAGTGCAATCAATCACATATCTCAAACTTCCGATTATACTAGCATATTCCTTTTGATTTATTACATCATTTTCACTTTCAACAGGAAATAAGTGAACACTTGAATCAAAAGGAGTAGCAACATGCTTGCAATCATGAAAGTTATATTTTTTCAAAATTTTCTCAACATAATGTGACTGGTCAAGGAAAATCCCCTCACATGTTCTTGTTATTTTTATTCCAAGAATAAAATTTGTCTCACCAAGATCTTTCATATCAAAATGGCTTCTAAGAACATTTTTAGCTTCATCAATAACATTCATGTTAGAGCCAAAGATCAACAAATCATCAACATATAGGCAAATGATCACATGTGAATTATTCCAAGACATATGATATATGCACTTATCACACTCATTTGTTTTAAAATCATTTTCAATCATGCAGGAATCAAACTTTTCATGCCATTGCTTTGGTGCCTGTTTCAAGCCATATAGGGATTTAGTAAGTTTACATATTTTGCTTTCTTGTCCTGCTTCAACAAAACGCTCGGGTTGGTCCATATAAATTTCTTCATTTAGGTCTCCATTTAGAAAAGCAGTTTTTACATCCATTTGATGAATTTGCAAATCAAAAATTGCAGCCATAGTAACTAAAAGTCTAATGGATGTAATTCTTGTTACCGGAGAAAAAGAATAAAAAAATTTTAGGCCTTCTAGTTGTTTAAAACCTTTTGCAACTAGCCTAGCTTTGTATTTATCAATAGATCCATCCGATTTCAACTTTTTCCGTAAGACCCATTTACAACCAATTGTTTTACAACCCGGTGGAAAATCAACTAACTTCCAGGTTTAATTAGAAATTAGAGATTCCATTTCATCATTTACAGCCTATTTCCAAAAAATAGAATCATGTGAAGATAATGCTTCTTTCAAAGTTATAGGGTCATTTTCAACATTAAACACATAAAAATCAGGACCAAAATCTTTTTCTACTCTAGCTCTTTTACTTCTTCTTAACTCAAAATCAACAACTTCTTTATTTTTCAAAGTTTAAGTAGAAGAACTAGGTAGTGACAAAATATTTTGTTCAATCCTTTGACCCCCACTATTTTTAGTATCAAAAGGAAATTTATTTTTATGAAAAATAGCATCACCAGATTCTATTACAATATTATCTTCGATATTAAAAAATCTATAGGCTGTACTATTTGAAGCATAATCAAGAAAAGCACAAGTAGTAACTTTCTTACCCAACTTTGTAATCTTGGGATCCATTAGCCTCACAAAGGCTAGACAATCCCAAACTCTTAGATAACCCAAACTTGGCTTGTAACCTTTCCACAATTCAAAAGGTGTCAATTTAGACTTTTTATGAGGCACACGATTTAACACATAACAAGCAGTTAAGATAGCTTCACCCCAAAAATTTAAAGGTGCATGTGACTCAATTAGCATGACATTAGTCAATTCAACCAAAGTTATGTTTTTCCTTTCTGCAACTCCATTAGACGAAGGAGAGTAAGGAGTAGTTTCATGAATTATTCCCAATGATCTAACAAAAGAATTAAACTCATTTGATTCATATTCATGGCCTCTATCACTCCTAATTCTTTTTATTTTTCTTCCAAACTGATTTTCAACCTCATTGAAATAAGTTTTGAAATTTTCAAAAGCATCACTTTTATTTTTCATCAAGTAAACATATGTAAACTTGGAAAAATCATCAATGAAAGTGATAAAATATCTATTACCTCCACGAGTTAGAATTCCACCAAGTTCACAAATATTAGTATGAACTAATTCTAACAAATCAGTTTTTCTTTCCAACTTGAAAATGAGGCCTTTTAGTGATCTTGGCTTTACTACAAGCCTCACACTTTTCAAAAAAAAATTTAACCATTGGGATTAATCCTAAACTACTCATGATTCCAACATAACGATCATTTATATGACATAAACGAGCATGCCAAAAATTAGTAGAAGAAAGCATATAAACAGAAGTAGAAGTTTTATTCATTTCAACATTCAACATAAACATCCCATCACATGCATACCCCTTCCCCACAAAAATACCTTTCTTCACTATTACATATTGATCAGATTCAATAATCTGTTTAAGCCTGCTTTATTAAGAAGAAAACTAGACATCAAACTTTTTCTCATAGAAGGAGTATAAAGTACATCTTTCAATGTTAATATCCTTCCAGAAGTAAAACACAATTCAACATCTCCCTTTCCAAGCACTTGATTAGTGTGAGCATCACCAAGCATGATGGTTTTGGGCTCCTAAAAATGAGTATATTTTTGAAACAAGTCTTTGTCATAACAGACATGACAGTTTGCACCAGAATCAGCCCACCATCCATCAACATTCTCAACCATGTTTATGTAGGTAATCACCGCTACAAAAGGTTTTTCGGTAATATGTGCCTGAGGGTTAGGACCACGTTTCCGGAATCTGCAAAATCGAGCAATATGCCCACTCTTGCCACAAACAAAGCATGGTCCCTTTTCTTGAACTTGTTGATTTTGTGCTTGGTGATTGTCACCATTATTTTTCTTGGGAGGTCTACCATTATTTTTCTTGAATTTTTTCTTCTTAGGCTTTAAAGAAGTATTTTTGTGAGTTTCAGGAGTAGCATTATTCGAAGTAATTAAATTTACCTTCGATGTGATGTTGTTCTCTTCTGTTTGTAAAAGTACATCTTGGCCTCTTGCTTCTTCTTCCATGCGGATTTTCATTATCAAGCTTTCAAGAGAGGTTTCCTTTTGTTTGTGGCGCATAGTTTTTTGAAATTCCTTCCAAGAAGGTGGAAGTTTATCCACTATGCCACAAACAATAAGGTTATCTCCAATTTTAACCTCTTCGGACCTAAGCTCTCCAACAATCATGATGAAGTCTTGAGCTTGATCTACCACTGATTTGTTGTCCACCATTTGGAAACGAAAAAATCTACTAGCTGCATATTTTTTCACTCCAGCCTCTTCGGTATCATACTTACTCTGCAATGCCTTCCAAATTTTCTTTGCACTAGAGTAAGTTCTATCATAATAATCATAAAAATTATCAGATAGACAATTAAGAAGATAATACAGACACTTATAGGAATCACCATCGTACTTTTCCACTTTCTCTAGATGAGAAATAGTTTCATCATCATTCATAGTGGTGATGTCTTCTTTATTTGAATTCTTCTCGGTTAAAACGTAAGAAACATTGAGAAGACTTAAGTAGAAAAGTACTTTACCCTTCCATCTTTTGAAATGATTACCATTGAACCGAAATGGCTTGTTAAGATCTCCCGTCTTGACATCTGCGGTTTTTTCAATTGTAGCCATCTTTGAATTTCTCCTTAAAATTGTTAGTGAAAAAACTTACAAGATAATAAAATTGCAAGATTACAATTGAAAATAAAATGAAGAAATTAATCTTTTCAGGATGAGGCGCGGATATCTCGCTCTCTTTGAGGAGATTCAAGCCCACTACAGCAAATGTTTTCACCGGTCCAGCAGTAGTCCTCTTTGACTTGTCCCCTCCAGGATACAACAACCTTCACAAAGTATAACTCAACAACTCTGGACAAGAGTTGAGTCCAAAGCTCCACAAAAAAGAACACCTCCCTTCAACTAATAAGAACTCTCTTTTAGACTAACTCTTTCACTCTTTGTTTTCTCTTATGAATTGTGTGTCTCTAAAACCAAATGAAGACTACCACTATTTATACTACAAGAAGTCTTCCTAGCAATGAATAGGAAGATAATGGAGGTAGTAATTAGTGAAGATAATGGTTTTAGGAGTTTCATAGGTTACAATGGGAGTTACATAGGTTACAAAGAGTAATGGAGGAATTAAGAATGAAATACATTGATGGATAACCAATGCTAATGGATGATGTAAAAATCATCCATTCCAATGTTCATTCTTATAACTCCAAAATAAAGCAATTTAATATGCTAAATATTAATATTAAAATGCTAATAACCTAACAGAGAAGAGACAGGAGGGGGAGAGAGGTGAAGAGGAGAGAAAGAGGGAGAAGGGGCGGTGGCACCTAGAAGCTGCTGCTTTCGGCGGCTGGTGGTTTGTCGGAGAAGGGAGAGAGGATGGAGCGACGGAAGAAGAGGAGGAAAGGGAGAGAGGAGGATGGTGAGGAGAGAAGGGAGGTCACCGGGAAAAAATAGAGAGGGGGAAGGCAGCTAAAGAGGGAAGATGATGAGTGATATTTAGTTTTTTGTCTTTAGGATATTAGAAATAGGAAGAATAAGAGGTTAGATCTTGACCGTAGGATTAGTTTAGATGTACGGCTAGAATTCGATCTAGGATTTGATGAATTAATGGATGGATGAGATTAAAAGATGAAGTCTTAAAATCAAATTGTATTAAATATGGAATGGCTAAAATTGCAATTAAATTGACTAAAATGAAAGGGTGACTATAGTTGAAATAAAATTTGAATAAGAGTAGCTAGAATTGAAAGAAATTAAAATAAAATAGATTAGGATTTAAATAATTTTGAGAAAATTTAGGAATTACTATTTAACTAAAATATTACATGTATTAAAATATATTTTTTATATAATTGAAAATCACTTAAATTTTAAAACATTCGAAATTCATTAATAATTTTAAAATATTTTAATGATATTTACAATAATTTATAAAGTAAAACATACTAAAATATAAAATTTTCAAGCAAAATCGACTAAAAATTCTAAACTTTAAATAAATTTTAAAATATGTATTTAATCGAATAGTAATCCTAAAAATGGTTAAAGATCGATTAAAATTGGATGTCAACATGATGGATATCGAAATAAATGAGACAGACAGGTATATGAGTGGAAAAGAGAATCTGCTGAGAGGAAAAAAAGTGAAACGAATATAACTGTTGTTGATTTTAGTAACGACGATTTTGTGCTTGTTTTGGTAAAGAGCGTGTTCCGATTAGAAGTCACAAGGTGGTGGGTGGGTTGGTGGGGTATTCTGGCAAAGAAGAAAAGAGGGAAAGAAGAGTTTTTCTTTTTCTTTATTTTTCTTTTTGTTAAAAACGTAGTTTTTTTAAATTTATTTTTTATTTACAATTATGGACGAAATGACACATGTCTTTTTTTTATATGTTATTATGTTGTAACGACCTGTTTAGTCGTTTGAGCAGCAGATTTTATTTCTGGAAAAAATGGCTGAAGCGCGAACCCAACGACGGACCGTCATGGGCACGACGGACCGTCGCAGGGTCTCGTTTCAAAACACTTAGAAAATCTGAAATTGGGTACTGAAAATTGACTCTCTGAACTTCGTGGCGGAATGGCAGGACGGACCGTCACAGGCGTGACGGACCGTCATAGATTGTTCAGTGGAAATTGACTCTCTGACCCTTGCGACGACCTGCAGGACGGACCGTCGCAGGCACGACGGCCCATCACAGGTTGCGCAATCCCAGTCTGGGTCAGATTTCTTGATACGTTTTAAGGGACGTTTTTGACTATTCTTGCCTTAATTATAAAGTTAGAGGGTTAAGGATTATAAGTCCAATTACTTTGGGGGTTAAAAGAGGTAACCTTAAGTTAATTAGTGGGTTATTATTGCCATCTTTTATTCTTAATTATATATTAATTAGGGTAAAAGAAAGAGGGTTGAATAAAGAAAATTAGAAAGAACAAAGAGAGGGAAAGAGAAACGAATTGAGAGAGGATCGAACGAGAAGAAGGAACGAAAGCCTTGGGAATTTCTTGCTTAATCACTAATCTTCGGTGGAGGTAGGTTATGGTTTTCATGCTTTCATAAGTAAACTCTTAATAGTGAATGATATGTATTGGTAGTATTGTAAACCCTACTATATGCTTAATGGTATGTTTGCATGAATATGATTATGTGATTGTGATAAGATAAGCATGATGAAAATATTGAATCCCAAATCTTGAAAAGAAACTTTAATATACATTATTAATGATGAGGCCTTGGTATAGAAGAAGGCTTGATGAATTAAAGCAATGGGATTGATGAGGCCTTGGTATAGAAAAAGGCTTGATGAATTAAAGTAATGGGATTGATGATGCCTTGGTATAGAGAAGACTTGATGATTTACAGAATGATATTAGTGGATCGGAGTGTCACGTTCCGACACATAGTATTAGTGGATCGGAGTGTCACGTTCCGACACATAGTATTAGTGGATCGGAGTGTCACGTTCCGACACATAGTATTAGTGGATCGGAGTGTCATGTTCCGACACGTAGAATTAGGGGATCGGAGTGTCACGTACCGACACATATAGGGGATCGGAGTGTCACGTACCGACACATATAGGGGATCGGAGTGTCACGTACCGACACATATAGGGGATCGGGTTTCACGAACCGACACGTAGAATTAGGGGATCGGAGTGTCACGTACCGACACATAGCAGTAGGGGATCGGAGTGTCACGTACCGATACAAGAGGAAGAAAGATAATAAATCTTGAAAGATTATAATATACTCAACTTAATAAACTTAATTCCCAAATGAGTATGGTGTTGAGGCTTGAGCCCTCATGGATGAACTTGATGGTACTTATTGATGATTATAGTACTTGTTGTTGCTACATGTTGAGTTTTATAGTTGATTTACGATAATATTTGATATATACTGTTCCCTATTTTGAGTTGGCCGATGATATCTACTCAGTACCCGTGTTTTGTACTGACCCCTACTTTTATGTTTTTCTTCTTGTTATTTGTGGAGTGCAGCAAACGTGCCGTCATCTTCGACTCAACAGTAACTCAAGCCAGTCTTCGTCACACTGGATCTTCAGGGTGAGCTAACGCTTCTAGCTTGGACTGGATCTTCTCCTTCATGTCTTGATGCCTTGAACTTCCGGCATGGACTAGCTTCTTATGTATTTTTTTGCTTCTTAGAAACTCTTAGAATTAGTAGTTTAAAGTAGATGTTCTTGTGATGATGACTTCCAGGTTTTGAGAATAATAGATGTTTAATATTGATAGTTATTGAATTGATTTTATTAATGAGTTTAAGTCTTCCGCATTACTTTCTGGATGTGTTCCCTGCAGATCTTCCTGGTATGCCACCGGATAGGGATATTGACTTCTGTATCGATCTCGAACCGGGAACACGCCCCATTTCTATACCCCCTTATAGAATGGCTCCCGCAGAGTTAAGAGAGTTAAAGGCACAACTTCAAGAGTTATTGAACAAAGGCTTTATTAGACCAAGTGCATCTCCTTGGGGTGCTCCGGTTTTGTTTGTAAAGAAGAAGGATGGGAGTTTTCGAATGTGTATAGACTATAGACAACTAAACAAGGTAACCATAAAGAACAAGTATCCTCTTCCCCGCATTGATGACTTGTTCGATCAGTTACAAGGTGCTTGTGTCTTCTCTAAGATTGACTTGAGATCCGGTTATCATCAGTTGAAAATACGGGCAACGGATGTGCCAAAGACTGCTTTTCGAACGAGGTATGGGCATTACGAATTTGTAGTGATGTCTTTTGGTCTTACGAATGCCCCTGCTGCGTTCATGAGCTTGCTGAACGGGATTTTTAAGCCATATTTGGACCTCTTCGTGATCGTATTTATTGATGATATACTGGTATACTCAAAGAGCAAGAAGGAACATGAAGAGCATTTGAGAATGGTATTGGAAATGTTGAGGGAGAAAAAGCTTTATGCCAAGTTCTCTAAGTGTGAGTTTTGGCTAGATGCAGTGTCCTTCTTGGGGCACGTGGTTTCTAAGGATGGAGTGATGGTGGATCCTTCTAAGATTGAGACAGTGAAGAATTGGGTAAGACCTACTAATGTATCGGAAATAAGGAGCTTTGTTGGGTTAGCAAGCTACTACCGCCGATTTGTCAAGGGATTCTCTTCTATTGCTTCCCAATTGACGAACTTGACTAAGCAGAATGTTCCATTTGTATGGTCGAATGAGTGTGAGGAAAGCTTTCAGAAGCTCAAGACTTTGTTGACTACTGCACCTATCCTTACCTTGCCAGTAGAGGGTAAGAACTTCATTGTTTATTGTGATGCATCTTATTCGGGTTTGGGTGCAGTGGTAATGCAAGAGAAGAATGTGATTGCTTATGCTTCGAGGCAATTAAAAGTGCATGAACGTAACTATCCAACTCATGATTTGGAATTGGCTACGGTAGTGTTTGCATTAAAAGAATGGAGACACTATTTATATGGGGTTAAGTGTGAGGTCTTCACGGATCATCGTAGCCTCCAGTATGTCTTTACTCAGAAGGATTTGAACTTGAGACAGAGGAGATGGATGGAACTACTGAATGACTACGACATCACTATTTTGTATCATCCGGGGAAGGCGAATGTTGTAGCGGATGCTTTTAGTAGAAAGGCGGGAAGCATGGGAAATCTAGCTCACTTGCAAGCTTCTAGACGCCCATTGGCTAGAGAGGTTCAGACTCTAGCTAATGACTTGATGAGATTAGAAGTAAATGAGAAGGGAGGATTGTTGGCTTCTGTGGAGGAAAGATCTTCCTTTCTTGACAAGATTAAGGGAAGACAGTTCGCTGATGAGAAACTGCGCAGAATCCAAGATAAGGTATTGCGAGGAGAGGCTAAGGAAGCACAAATCGATGAGGAAGGTGTTTTGAGAATCAAGGGAAGGGTATGTGTACCCCGAGTTGATGATTTGATCAACACTATTCTGACAGAGGCTCATAGTTCAAAGTATTCGATACATCCGGGTGCAACCAAGATGTACTGTGACCTAAAGCAACACTTTTGGTGGAGTAGAATGAAGCGTGATATTGTTGATTTTATTGCCAGATGTCCAAACTGTCAACAAGTAAAGTATGAACACCAGAGGCCCGGAGGAACCCTTCAGAGAATGCCCATTCCGGAATGGAAGTGGGAAAGAATTGCAATGGACTTTGCGGTTGGTCTTCCCAAGACATTGGGAAAGTTTGATTCTATTTGGGTAATTGTTGATAGGTTAACTAAGTCTGCTCACTTCATTCCGGTCAAGGTGACTTACAATGCAGAGAAGTTAGCCAAACCTTACATCTCGGAAGTGGTGCGATTGCATGGGGTTCCACTATCCATCATATCAGATAAAGGTACGCAATTTACTTCTAAGTTTTGGAAAACATTGCATGCGGAATTGGGTACTAGTTTGGACCTTAGTACTGCGTTCCATCCTCAGACCGATGGTCAGTCTGAGAGAACGATTCAAGTGTTGGAAGATATGCTTCGTGCATGTGTGATAGAGTTTGGTGGCCATTGGGATAACTTCTTACCCTTAGCGGAGTTTTCATACAATAATAGCTATCACTCAAGCATTGATATGGCTCCATTTGAAGCATTGTATGGTAGGAGATGTAGGTCTCCCATTGGTTGGTTTGATGCATTTGAGGTTAGGCCTTGGGGTACTGACCTTTTGAGGGATTCGATAGAGAAAGTGAAGTCTATTCAAGAAAAGCTTCTAGCGGCGCAAAGTAGACGAAAAGAATATGCAGATCGAAAGGTCAGAGACTTAGAGTTCATGGAGGGTGAACAAGTCTTGTTGAAAGTTTCACCAATGAAAGGGGTGATGCGGTTTGGTAAAAGGGGTAAACTAAGTCCAAGGTACATTGGACCATTTGAAGTACTTAAGCGAGTAGGAGAGGTGGCTTATGAGTTAGCCTTGCCTCCAGGGCTGTCCGGAGTACATCCGGTATTCCATGTGTCGATGTTGAAAAGATACCATGGGGATGGAAACTACATTATCCGTTGGGATTCAGTTTTGCTTGATGAGAACTTGTCTTATGAGGAGGAGCCTGTTGCTATTTTAGATAGAGAAGTTCGCAAGTTGAGGTCAAGAGAGATTGCATCCATCAAGGTGCAATGGAAGAATCGACCGGTTGAAGAAGCCACTTGGGAGAAGGAGGCAGATATGCAAGAAAGATACCCACATCTGTTTAAAGATTCAGGTACTCCTTCTCGCCCTTGTTTTTCTTCTTGTGATCGTTCGGGGAGGAACGATGGGTAAATTGGTATCTATTGTAACGACCTGTTTAGTCGTTTGAGCAGCAGATTTTATTTCTGGAAAAACAGGCTGAGGCGACGAACCCAACGACGGACCGTCATGGGCACGACGGACCGTCGCAGGGTCTCGTTTCAAAACACTTAGAAAATCTGAAATTGGGTACTGAAAATCGACTCTCAGAACTTCGTGACGGAATGGCAGGACGGACCGTCACAGGCGTGACGGACCGTCATAGATTGTTCAGTGGAAATTGACTCTCTGACCCTTGCGAGGACCTGCAGGACGGACCGTCGCAGGCACGACGGCCCGTCATAGGTTGCGCAATCCCAGTCTGGGTTGGATTTCTTGATACGTTTTAAGGGACGTTTTTGACTATTCTTGCCTTAATTATAAAGTTAGAGGGTTAAGGATTATAAGTCTAATTACTTGGGGGTTAAAAGAGGTAACCTTAAGTTAATTAGTGGGTTATTATTGCCATCTTTTATTCTTAATTATATATTAATTAGGGTAAAAGAAAGAGGGTTGAATAAAGAAAATTAGAAAGAACAAAGAGAGGGAAAGAGAAACGAATTGAGAGAGGATCGAACGAGAAGAAGGAACGAAAGCCTTGGGAATTTCTTGCTTAATCACTAATCTTCGGTGGAGGTAGGTTATGGTTTTCATGCTTTCATAAGTAAACTCTTAATAGTGAATGATATGTATTGGTAGTATTGTAAACCCTACTATATGCTTAATGGTATGTTTGCATGAATATGATTATGTGATTGTGATAAGATAAGCATGATGAAAATATTGAATCCCAAATCTTGAAAAGAAACTTTAATATACATTATTAATGATGAGGCCTTGGTATAGAAGAAGGTTTGATGAATTAAAGTAATGGGATTGATGAGGCCTTGGTATAGAAGAAGGCTTGATGAATTAAAGTAATGGGATTGATGATGCCTTGGTATAGAGAAGGCTTGATGATTTACAGAATGATATTAGTGGATCGGAGTGTCACGTTCCGACACATAGTATTAGTGGATCGAAGTGTCACGTTCCGACACATAGTATTAGTGGATCGGAGTGTCACGTTCCGACACATAGTATTAGTGGATCGGAGTGTCACGTTCCGACACATAGTATTAGTGGATCGGAGTGTCACGTTCCGACACGTAGAATTAGGGGATCGGAGTGTCACGTACCGACACATATAGGGGATCGGAGTGTCACGTACCGACACATATAGGGGATCGAAGTGTCACGTACCGACACATATAGGGGATCGGGTGTCACGAACCGACACGTAGAATTAGGGGATCGGAGTGTCACGTATCGACACATAGCAGTAGGGGATCGGAGTGTCACGTACCGACACAAGAGGAAGAAAGATAATGAATCTTGAAAGATGATAATATACTCAACTTAATAAACTTAATTCCCAAATGAGTGTGGTGTTGAGGCTTGAGCCCTCATGGATGAACTTGATGGTACTTATTGATGATTATAGTACTTGTTGTTGCTACATGTTGAGTTTTATAGTTGATTTACGATAATATTTGATATATACTGTTCCCTATTTTGAGTTGGCTGATGATATCTACTCAGTACCCGTGTTTTGTACTGACCCCTACTTTTATGTTTTTCTTCTTGTTATTTGTGTAGTGCAGCAAACGTGCCGTCATCTTCGACTAAACAGTAACTCAAGCCAGTCTTCGTCACACCGGATCTTCAGGGTGAGCTAACGCTTCTAGCTTGGACTGGATCTTCTCCTTCATGTCTTGATGCCTTGAACTTCCGGCATGGACTAGCTTCTTATGTATTTTTTTGCTTCTTAGAAACTCTTAGAATTAGTAGTTTAAAGTAGATGTTCTTGTGATGATGACTTCCAGGTTTTGGGAATAATAGATGTTGAATATTGATAGTTATTGAATTGATTTTATTAATGAGTTTAAGTCTTCCGCATTACTTTCTGTTGATATTATATTGAAATGTTAAGGTTTAGATTGGTTGGTTCGCTCACATAGGAGGGTAAGTGTGGGTTCCAGTCGCGGCCCGGATTTGGGTCGTGACAAACTTGGTATCAGAGCATTAGGTTCGTTGGTCTCATCACACAAGAACAGGTCTAGTAGAGTCTTAAGGAACGGTAGGGGGACGCCTTTACTTTTCCTTGAGAGGCTATAAGACTTTAGGAAAATTTCACTCTTTCATTCTTTCTTTCGTGCTACTACTTGAGTCCAATTGGTATCTAGGCGATACGAATTGGTATCTGACCATCTTCACTCTCTTTCGCAGATGGTTTGAACTAGAGCAACGACTACGCCAACACCAACACCGGCCAGACAAGAAACAACTGAGCCAGCCACTGGGGCTGTGGCTCGAGGAAGAACAGCGGCAAGGGGCCGTGGTAGAGGTCGTGGGAGGACGTCCTCTAGGGGAAGAGGACGAGCTCCTAGCCCATCTGATACTAGGGCAGTGACTCATCCACCGACTGAGGAAGTAATAAGAGAAGGGGAGGATGGGGAAACTGAACAAGTGCAGAATGAGGGATTGCCACCCCAACCTACCCCAGAGATGATCAATCAGGTTCTGGCTTATCTCAGTGGGTTGTCTGATCAAGGTCAGGCACCTCCAGTGTTTTCTGCGCCAACACCTCCGGTTTCAAAAGTACAACATGCAGCCACTATGTCTCCTCGTATGGAGGCCTCATTGGACATAGGCACATTTCCACGTCTGACTACTGGGCCTATAATGACAAATGATCAGCATGAACTTTTTAGTAAGTTCTTGAAATTGAAACCTCCGGTCTTCAAGGGTGCTGAATCGGAGGATGCTTATGATTTTCTGGTTGACTGTCATGAGCTACTACACAAGATGGGTATAGTAGAACGTTTTGGTGTTGAGTTCGTGAGTTATCAGTTTCAAGGGAACGCCAAAATGTGGTGGCGGTCACATATTGAGTGTCAACCAACAGAGGCACCACCTATGACTTGGGCCTCATTCTCTAGCTTGTTTATGGAGAAGTATATCCCCCGAACTTTGAGGGATAGGAAAAGGGATGAGTTCTTGAGCCTAGAGCAAGGTAGGATGTCGGTCAATGCATATGAGGCTAAGTTTCTTGCATTATCCCGGTATGCCACCCAACTATGTTTCAGTCCACAAGAGCGAATTGGCCGGTTTGTGAAGGGGTTGAGGTCAGAATTGTGGATTTCGGCCTTACAGATAGCGGCAACGGCAAAATCCTTCCAAGAGGTGGTAGACTTTGTGATAGAAGTGGAAGGAGTGAAGCCAGACGACTTCACCACAACATCGACATCAAAAAGGTTTCGAAAGGGAGGTGAGTTTAATGGTTCTTACACTAGAGGACAGGGTTCGGGAAGTTACTCAGTCCGACCAATTCAGTCTTCACTACAGACTGTAGTTGGGGGACCACCTCAGACCGGTCAACACTTCTCCGAGGGGCCTATGCTTGACTCCAGAGAATTTTATGGATGTGGGGAGATTGGACATATTAGGGAAAATTGTCCCAGACAAAGTTATAGACCCCCAATAGCTAGAGGTAGAGGTGGTCATGGTAGAGGCCGTTATTCTGGAGGACGTGGTGGTCGAGGTAATGGTGGTCACCAAAACGGCAGAGGTAATGGGCAAACTGGGGCCACTACATCACAACATGGTAGGGGCAACGGACAGACGAACGATAGGGCCCATTGTTACGCTTTCCCTAGGCGGTCTGAAGCGGAGGCATCTGATGCTGTCATCACAAGTAATCTTTTGGTTTGTGATTGCATGGCTTCTGTATTATTTGATCCCGGATCCACATTTTCTTATGTATCTTCCGCATTTGCTAATGGTCTTAATTTACATTGTGAATTGCTTGACATACCTATTCGTGTTTCTACTCCGGTGGGTGAGTCTGTGATAGTTGAAAAGGTGTATAGGTCTTGTTTGGTGAACTTTGTGGGGAGCAACACTTATGTAGATTTGTTTATCTTAGAAATGGATGATTTTGATGTAATTCTGGGTATGACTTGGCTTTCTCCGCATTTTGCAATTTTGGATTGTAATGCTAAAACGGTGACGTTAGCCAAGCCTGGGACAGACCCGTTAGTGTGGGAGGGTGACTACACTTCCAATCCGGTCCGCATCGTCTCCTTTCTTCGTGCTAAGAAAATGATTAGTAAAGGGTGTCTAGCTTTCTTGGCACATCTCAAGGATGACACTACCCAAGTACCTTTGATTGAGTCGGTTTCAGTAGTTCGTGAGTTTCTGGATGTGTTCCCTGCAGATCTTCCTGGTATGCCACCGGATAAGGATATTGACTTCTGTATCGATCTCGAACCGGGCACACGCCCCATTTCTATACCCCCTTATAGAATGGCTCCCGCAGAGTTAAGAGAGTTAAAGGCACAACTTCAAGAGTTATTGAACAAAGGCTTTATTAGACCAAGTGCATCTCCTTGGGGTGCTCCGGTTTTGTTTGTAAAGAAGAAGGATGGGAGTTTTCGAATGTGTATAGACTACAGACAACTAAACAAGGTAACCATAAAGAACAAGTATCCTCTTCCCCGCATTGATGACTTGTTCGATCAGTTACAAGGTGCTTGTGTCTTCTCTAAGATTGACTTGAGATCCGGTTATCATCAGTTGAAAATACGGGCAACGGATGTGCCAAAGACTGCTTTTCGAACGAGGTATGGGCATTACGAATTTGTAGTGATGTCTTTTGGTCTTACGAATGCCCCTGCTGCGTTCATGAGCTTGATGAACGGGATTTTTAAGCCATATTTGGACCTCTTCATGATCGTATTTATTGATGATATACTGGTATACTCAAAGAGCAAGAAGGAACATGAAGAGCATTTGAGAATGGTATTGGAAATGTTGAGGGAGAAAAAGCTTTATGCCAAGTTCTCTAAGTGTGAGTTTTGGCTAGATGCAGTGTCCTTCTTGGGGCACGTGGTTTCTAAGGATGGAGTGATGGTGGATCCTTCTAAGATTGAGACAGTGAAGAATTGGGTAAGACCTACTAATGTATCGGAAATAAGGAGCTTTGTTGGGTTAGCAAGCTACTACCGCCGATTTGTCAAGGGATTCTCTTCTATTGCTTCCCAATTGACGAACTTGACTAAGCAGAATGTTCCATTTGTATGGTCGATGAGTGTGAGGAAAGCTTTCAGAAGCTCAAGACTTTGTTGACTACTGCACCTATCCTTACCTTGCCAGTAGAGGGTAAGAACTTCATTGTTTATTGTGATGCATCTTATTCGGGTTTGGGTGCAGTGTTAATGCAAGAGAAGAATGTGATTGCTTATGCTTCGAGGCAATTAAAAGTGCATGAACGTAACTATCCAACTCATGATTTGGAATTGGCTGCGGTAGTGTTTGCATTAAAAGAATGGAGACACTATTTATATGGGGTTAAGTGTGAGGTCTACACGGATCATCGTAGCCTCCAGTATGTCTTTACTCAGAAAGATTTGAACTTGAGACAGAGGAGATGGATGGAACTACTGAATGACTACGACATCACTATTTTGTATCATCCGGGGAAGGCGAATGTTGTAGCGGATGCTTTTAGTAGAAAGGCGGGAAGCATGGGAAATCTAGCTCACTTGCAAGCTTCTAGACGCCCATTGGCTAGAGAGGTTCAGACTCTAGCTAATGACTTGATGAGATTAGAAGTAAATGAGAAGGGAGGATTGTTGGCTTCTGTGGAGGCAAGATCTTCCTTTCTTGACAAGATTAAGGGAAGACAGTTCGATGATGAGAAACTGCGCAGAATCCAAGATAAGGTATTGCGAGGAGAGGCTAAGGAAGCACAAATCGATGAGGAAGGTGTTTTGAGAATCAAGGGAAGGGTATGTGTACCCCGAGTTGATGATTTGATCAACACTATTCTGACAGAGGCTCATAGTTCAAAGTATTCGATACATCCGGGTGCAACCAAGATGTACTGTGACCTAAAGCAACACTTTTGGTGGAGTAGAATGAAGCGTGATATTGTTGATTTTATTGCCAGATGTCCAAACTGTCAACAAGTAAAGTATGAACACCAGAGGCCCGGAGGAACCCTTCAGAGAATGCCCATTCCGGAATGGAAGTGGGAAAGAATTGCAATGGACTTTGTGGTTGGTCTTCCCAAGACATTGGGAAAGTTTGATTCTATTTGGGTAATTGTTGATAGGTTAACTAAGTCTGCTCACTTCATTCCGGTCAAGGTGACTTACAATGCAGAGAAGTTAGCCAAACTTTACATCTCGGAAGTGGTGCGATTGCATGGGGTTCCACTATCCATCATATCAGATAGAGGTACGCAATTTACTTCTAAGTTTTGGAAAACATTGCATGCGGAATTGGGTACTAGGTTGGACCTTAGTACTGCGTTCCATCCTCAGACCGATGGTCAGTCTGAGAGAACGATTCAAGTGTTGGAAGATATGCTTCGTGCATGTGTGATAGAGTTTGGTGGCCATTGGGATAACTTCTTACCCTTAGCGGAGTTTTCATACAATAATAGCTATCACTCAAGCATTGATATGGCTCCATTGAAGCATTGTATGGTAGGAGATGTAGGTCTCCCATTGGTTGGTTTGATGCATTTGAGGTTAGGCCTTGGGGTACTGACCTTTTGAGGGATTCGATAGAGAAAGTGAAGTCTATTCAAGAAAAGCTTCTAGCGGCGCAAAGTAGACAAAAAGAATATGCAGATCGAAAGGTCAGAGACTTAGAGTTCATGGAGGGTGAACAAGTCTTGTTGAAAGTTTCACCAATGAAAGGGGTGATGCGGTTTGGTAAAAGGGGTAAACTAAGTCCAAGGTACATTGGACCATTTGAAGTACTTAAGCGAGTAGGAGAGGTGGCTTATGAGTTAGCCTTGCCTCCAGGGCTGTCCGGAGTATATCCGGTATTCCATGTGTCGATGTTGAAAAGATACCATGGGGATGGAAACTACATTATCCGTTGGGATTCAGTTTTGCTTGATGAGAACTTGTCTTATAAGGAGGAGCCTGTTGCTATTTTAGATAGAGAAGTTCGCAAGTTGAGGTCAAGAGAGATTGCATCCATCAAGGTGCAATGGAAGAATCGACCGGTTGAAGAAGCCACTTGGGAGAAGGAGGCAGATATGCAAGAAAGATACCCACATCTGTTTAAAGATTCAGGTACTCCTTCTCGCCCTTGTTTTTCTTCTTGTGATCGTTCGGGGAGGAACGATGGGTAAATTGGTATCTATTGTAACGACCTGTTTAGTCGTTTGAGCAGCAGATTTTATTTCTGGAAAAACAGGCTGAGGCGACGAACCCAACGACGGACCGTCATGGGCACGACGGACCGTCGCAGGGTCTTGTTTCAAAACACTTAGAAAATCTGAAATTGGGTACTGAAAATCGACTCTCAGAACTTCGTGACGGAATGACAGGACGGACCGTCACAGGCGTGACGGACCGTCATAGATTGTTCAGTGGAAATTGACTCTCTGACCCTTGCGACAACCTGCAGGACGGACCGTCGCAGGCACGACGGCCCGTCACAGGTTGCGCAATCCCAGTCTGGGTCGGATTTCTTGATACGTTTTAAGGGACGTTTTTGACTATTCTTGCCTTAATTATAAAGTTAGAGGGTTAAGGATTATAAGTCTAATTACTTGGGGGTTAAAAGAGGTAACCTTAAGTTAATTAGTGGGTTATTATTGCCATCTTTTATTCTTAATTATATATTAATTAGGGTAAAAGAAAGAGGGTTGAATAAAGAAAATTAGAAAGAACAAAGAGAGGGAAAGAGAAACGAATTGAGAGAGGATCGAACGAGAAGAAGGAACGAAAGCCTTGGGAATTTCTTGCTTAATCACTAATCTTCGGTGGAGGTAGGTTATGGTTTTCATGCTTTCATAAGTAAACTCTTAATAGTGAATGATATGTATTGGTAGTATTGTAAACCCTACTATATGCTTAATGGTATGTTTGCATGAATATGATTATGTGATTGTGATAAGATAAGCATGATGAAAATATTGAATCCCAAATCTTGAAAAGAAACTTTAATATACATTATTAATGATGAGGCCTTGGTATAGAAGAAGGTTTGATGAATTAAAGTAATGGGATTGATGAGGCCTTGGTATAGAAGAAGGCTTGATGAATTAAAGTAATGGGATTGATGATGCCTTGGTATAGAGAAGGCTTGATGATTTACAGAATGATATTAGTGGATCGGAGTGTCACGTTCCGACACATAGTATTAGTGGATCGGAGTGTCACGTTCCGACACATAGTATTAGTGGATCGGAGTGTCACGTTCCGACACATAGTATTAGTGGATCGGAGTGTCACGATCCGACACATAGTATTAGTGGATCGGAGTGTCACGTTCCGACACGTAGAATTAGGGGATCGGAGTGTCACGTACCGACACATATAGGGAATCGGAGTGTAACGTACCGACACATATAGGGGATCGGAGTGTCACGTACCGACACATATAGGGGATCGGGTGTCACGAACCGACACGTAGAATTAGGGGATCGGAGTGTCACGTACCGACACATAGCAGTAGGGGATCGGAGTGTCACGTACCGACACAAGAGGAAGAAAGATAATGAATCTTGAAAGATGATAATATACTCAACTTAATAAACTTAATTCCCAAATGAGTATGGTGTTGAGGCTTGAGCCCTCATGGATGAACTTGATGGTACTTATTGATGATTATAGTACTTGTTGTTGCTACATGTTGAGTTTTATAGTTGATTTACGATAATATTTGATATATATTGTTCCCTATTTTGAGTTGGCCGATGATATCTACTCAGTACCCGTGTTTTGTACTGACCCCTACTTTTATGTTTTTCTTCTTGTTATTTGTGGAGTGCAGCAAACGTGCCGTCATCTTCGACTCAACAGTAACTCAAGCCAGTCTTCGTCACACCGGATCTTCAGGGTGAGCTAACGCTTCTAGCTTGGACTGGATCTTCTCCTTCATGTCTTGATGCCTTGAACTTCCGGCATGGACTAGCTTCTTATGTATTTTTTTGCTTCTTAGAAACTCTTAGAATTAGTAGTTTAAAGTAGATGTTCTTGTGATGATGACTTCCAGGTTTTGGGAATAATAGATGTTGAATATTGATAGTTATTGAATTGATTTTATTAATGAGTTTAAGTCTTCCGCATTACTTTCTGTTGATATTATATTGAAATGTTAAGGTTTAGATTGGTTGGTTCGCTCACATAGGAGGGTAAGTGTGGGTGCCAGTCGCGGCCCGGATTTGGGTCGTGACATATGTAGTGTGTCATATACTCTCTCTATTGAGTTAATACCTCAGATGGTCACTCAAATATGCACTCTTCTCTCATAAAGTCACTCAACTTTCAATTTTCACTCAAAAGTCACTCAACTATGCACTTCTTTCTCAGAAAGCCACTCAACTTTGAATTTTTACTCAAAAGTCACTCAACTATCTACTCTTTCCTCAAAAAGTCACTCAATCTATTAAATTATTTTTTAATTAAAAATTATTGATATTAATTATTTATATAACAAATCAAAAATTTTAAAAAATAAATTAAATCATTTAGTGATCCACCCACCTAACCCGACCCATTAAAAAATATGATGACCCATTTTATTTTGTCTTTAATCCTAAATTAATCCCTCTCTTTAAACCTTGAATTAGGATTAAAGACAAAATAAAATGGGTCATCATATTTTTTAATGGGTCGGGTTAGGCGGGTGGATCACTAAATGATTTAATTTATTTTTTAAAATTTTTGGTTTGTTATATAAATAATTAATATCAATAATTTTTAATTAAAAAATAATTTAATATATTGAGTGACTTTTTGAGGAAAGAGTGGATAGTTGAGTGACTTTTGAGTTAAAATTCAAAGTTGAGTGATTTTCTGAGAAAGATGTGCATAGTTGAGTGACTTTTGAGTGAAAATTGAAAGTCGAGTGACTTTCTGAGAGAAAAGTACATAGTTGAGTGACCATTAGAGGTATTAACTCTCTCTATATTTTTAGTTGATTGTCAGAAAATGTTCAATAGATATATTTTTTAAATAATGAAGGTGTTCAATTGGAACAAACACAAGATAAAATGTCAAAGTGAATTACGTGGACAATTTTAAGGGGCATTGAAGTCATTGTTTAAATTATTTTTTTTGTGATTTTTCTCCATTCACATGCTTACAGAAAGATTGTAAAGTTATATTGCTAAACTAAGTTGTGCGGACAAGTTTGAACTTTTTTATGTCTTTTCTCTAATTCATTTTTGCGTAATAGTCCAACTTCAGCTTTGAAAATTTCAAAAGGAATAATGCACAAGTACCCCCTCTACCTATGCCCGAAATTCTAGAGACACACTTATATATTAAGGTCCTATTACCCCCCTGAATTTATTTAAAAATAATTTTTTATCTTTTTTCGTTCTACGTGGTACTATCTTGTGGGCCCAACGTGTGTTGACATTTTTTTCAATGTAGTGCCACCAAGGTCGAAAATGGGTAGAAAATTATTTACAAAATAAGTTTAGGAAGATAATAGGATCTTAGTATAGTATAAATATGTCTCTGAGATTTCAGGTATATGTTGAGATATTCAAAACTTGTGATTTTTTATGAATTAAATAGAGATATTCATAGAGAAAGTAATCTGCTAAATTTCCAACCCAATCATTAAATTTTACATCAAATTTGATGTCAACACTATTTTTGATAATCAACTTCAAATCACTGCACCAAATTTTACACCAAAAATAAATATTTTTCTCTCTCTTCATTATTATATTATTATTTATTATTTCATTTATATTTTCTTATTTCTTAAAATAAATTTTAATGAAAACATTCACCATATATAATTCATATTATTTTCTTTCATAATCGGTTAATATAAAATTATTTTGAACCATAATTTTTTAATAACATAAATTGCTAGCAAATATTATACATCATACATAATAATGTATAATACAAATAAAAGTGAAATCATTAATGAAATACAATTAAATAACATTACATAATTGAAAAAATTATTTTAAATTCTACGTAAATATTCAACTTTCAAGATCACTACGGTGCTTCCAAAAATGTTATATTAATCATTGTAGTTCAAAATGAATTGTTTTTGTCCTTTATTTTTTTAGATCAAGCTAGAAATTGTTGAAATTGATAATTTTCATCTATTACATTTCTACCGTCGGAATTGGACTTTCTGACGCATCTTGAATTGGTGCATTAGATCACGCTTACCCTCAATTATCATGTTGAGCATTATAATACATGAATATAATATCATGTAGCACTTCTTTTCTCCGAAAACGTGAAGGTCCTGCGACAATTGTAAAATGAGATTGCGAAACTATATATTTTATATTTTAATTTCGATGTATATCAATTAATACTTTGTTGAATGTTTTACTATTTTCAGTTATATTTAAGTACATTGTATTATTTGCTTAAAATTTATATGTTCGCATTTTTAATTTTTGTGAAGGTTAATATAGTTATATCCAATTATAATTTATCGTAGAATTAACATAAATTTTATTTTTTAAATAAGTCATATATAGAAAAAATAATTTATAGAAAAACTCTATTTTATATCTAAAATTAATATTATAAAAATATTACTTAAAAAATAATTAAATATACAAGATATTTAATTAAAACATACCATCTCTATATCTATGTAAAACTGAATCCAGAAAAATTCATGTGGCATATCTTTAAGGCAACATTCTATTTTTTTAAATTTCTTTTTCCAATTTTTATTTCTTAGTATCTCATTTGCATTTTAAGAAACTAAAAATATTAAATGCATTACTTAATTACTGAAGTAAATTGTAGAAGATGATTAGGTCAAAGAACCTTTCGTGAGAAAATGGTCAAATGAGCCTTCAATCTATTATCTGATTTTCAACTACACACTTTCAAAATTGTTTATTTTAGTATATAAAATAGAAAGAATAGAGAATATGTAAGCAAATACTCTTTCAATTTGTTTCTTTTCCTTGTGATATGTGCAGATTTCTTAAAGAAGAGTAGTCCTTCTGAAATGGACAGTTTCAAGGGTGTGAATATTTCTCTACAACTACTTGAGATGTAAATTCATCGTGATGAAAAAATCTAAATGAAGAGTGATTAGAGTGTCAAAAGACAAGAAGAATTATTTAGTAAAGTATCAATTTATTTGTGAAATTTATATCAAATAAGGAGGAAAAAATAAAAGGGAAAATCTATTTTGTGATTTGAAAGAAGAAAGAAAGAATTTACTGAAGGGGAAAGAGAATAGATGAGGCCGAACATACACGAAAAAGGAAAAATCAAAGTTGACAGAATAGCAAATCCAATGTTAAGGAACCAAAATCAGTGGTGATGTCATTAACTTCTTTTCACTTTTTATTTTACTAATTCCTTTAGTCCTCTATTTTCTTGCATTTTAATTAGAAAAAAGAACCTAAAATATCTTCGAAGTTTTAAAAATTATATAAAATTAACCTTCATCCATCTGCTGGTCCCAAAATGTCCTTCTCATCTATCTATTGGCTCCAGAATACCCTTTGGATTCAAAATTGACCACTTATTTAATGGTTTTAAAATTAAATTACTTAAATATTTTTTAAAATACTTGACGCTCAACTATTTGTTATAATTTAATTTATTAATATAATTTTTAATCCAACCCACTACCCACTCATTACTAACTAAACGCCACCCAATTAATAAACTAATTATAATATTAAAATCGCCGTAAACACTACTAAAACACGACAAAATTATAGATTCCTGAAAATGACATTCAAAATTATTCGAGTCCAAATCGAAGCCCCAATTAAATTTAAGTTGGGCTGCTTATTTAGGAGGACACTTTCAATAGGATTCTCTTTCAAGTTTGAATTTGAAATTTATGATAAAGGTAAAGAAGTAATATATGGTGAATTAATTTATGCACTTTTCTTAATACAATTTTATAAATATTTACGATTTATTTTAAAACCTTTGATATATTATTTTTTTAAATTTTTTTTATGAAGTAACATCACATAATTTAGATGAAAGAATAATTAAGATAAACATAGTCAGACTTTTAAGTTTATCGATAATTTTTATTTAGACACTTGAATGTATGAAAATTTACTTCTATAGATTTTTCACTTCAAATTTTTAAAAACACTCATTGACATAGCTTTCTTGTTTTTGTATTAGTAATGTGACAGATTTATTAATTTTTTGATATTTAATTAGTAATAAGTGGTTAGTGAAATTATTTATACATTTTATTAACAAGTTAAATTATAATAAATAGTTGAGCGCCAAATATTTTAAAAAATATTTAAGCAGTTTAAATTTAAAATCGTTAAATAAATGATGAATTTAAAACCCAAAAATAAATGACAAATATATTTTGGAGCAAATAAATGGATGGAAAATATATTTTGAAGCTTGTAAATATATGTAGATTAATTTTATACAATTTCAATATTTTAAGGTCTTTTTCATTTAGTTAGTTAACCTTCTCAATAATATAACCCCTAAATATGAATCAAATATAATTTCGTAATTCAAGTGTAAATATTGATATTACTCCTTAAAATCGTTACAAGTGTGCCAAGTCAATTACTAATTTTATCAAACAATAGTTGTTGCGTCTTTATACATTGGAAATGATGAAAATAATGATTGAAGTGTTTGAATTTAGTGTTGCCTGACTGAAGGTCTTCTACCCCTCCATTAAAATATTTTATTTTATTAATTACAAAAAAAAAAAAAACAAAAAAAAAAACGTATCTATCCTCACATTAGTTTGAAGATGGAAAATGGTGTACTCCAACAAGGGAGTATAATACTTACAAACAGCATTGTTGATAGTGAGATAATGCAAAGGAGAGGAAAATTGATGCCTCGTGGTGGTGGTGGTGGTTCAGAAAAAATGATTAAGAAAAAGTCAGAAAAAGTTGGTGCCTGGAGCAAAGAGGATGAAATCACAATCCTAAAGGGACTCATAAAGTTGAAAACTGAAAAAGGAAAAATTAGGTTTGATTATGTTCAACTTTATGATTCCATTAAACAATCTCTTGCTCACAAATCAGCCACACCACTTCATTTGCAAAAAAAAATCAAGTGTCTTAGGGAGAAATACAAGAACAATTTCAACAAGAGCACCAGGACCTGGAGCATCCCACACGAGGAAGAGTTGTTCTACTTAAGTGACAAAATTTGGGGCAAAGACGATCACCAACAACTTAAAATTCCTTCTTCCAGTTTGATGAACCAACAACAACTTACAATTCCTTCTTCCAGTTTGATGAACCAACAACATCTTACACTTCCTTCTTCCAGTTTGATGAACCAACAACAACTTACACTTCCTTCTTCCAGTTTGATGAACCAACAACAACTTACACTTCCTTCTTCCAGTTTGATGAACCAGCAATTTACAATTTCTGATACAACTTTTGTGGGAGACCTAGGGTTAGCGTTAACAACTATGAGCAGGAATCAGTCTAATCAAATGCAAGTAGCTCTTCAACAATTCAAGTTAGTTTCTCAAAGTTTGAGTATTAGGAAGAGTTATGCCAACCAAATACTCCACGCGCACATAACCTTAAAAGAGGTAGTATAGATAATCCTTTTCATTTTCTTATATACTAATGTGATGGTTTACTAGTTTGTTTTTAACATTTTGCTATGCTCAACTTATTTGTCTTGCTACCTTTTAAGTGCGTCTATTTTTTTTTTCTTACCAATAACTTTTATACAAGGAGGGACTTTCTGAACAAAAGATAGCAAGGAGCTATTTCGACACAAAGATACAACATGCACAATTGGTTTCAGATGCCTATAATGCTAGCCATGGTTTTGGTAAGCTTTCTATCTAGCTAAGAACTCCTCTGTAAGGGGAAAATTAATCTTTTATTGATGTTGATATTTACTCGTTATTGCTTGGAATGATCTGAGTCTGAAGCACTTTTAGGGATTAGATTCATTGATGATCTTTTGGGGCTTTTATTTTCAAATTAAGTAGTGTCTCTGTGTCCGTTATTCCAGTTCTAAAAATAGCCCTGGTGCCAAATAGGGTTGTGCTTGTGCATGAGCATCAACAAGCTTTTCAGATGTGGCGTTTCCTTTCAAGTGGTCTCTTGGGCCTTGCTCTCTTCCCGTTAGCTTTGTCGAGTTATAAGCAATTATTTTGTTGGAAGTGTTGTCAATGAGCTAAATTAATCAGGACTATTTCAACAAACTTCTGGAACCGAAGGAAGAATAATGATATCAATCCAAATTGTTAGCCTAACTTTGCCATCCATGATTAGTCCAAAATATATTAAGATTAGGTCCTTGTTATCCACATGCCCTACAAGTGGTTTTGCCCTATTCACAAACTTTACGGTGCATCAATGAATATGTGTTCAGCAGGGGCATAAAGGATAGAAAATATAGTTACTGTAGAACTTATTTCTACAGTTTTGTAGACTTCCTATACATGCATAATACATAAACACACTCAAACTTAGCGTCTTAGCCTAACCTGATAAATAAAACATTTAAACTTTGAGAATGCACATCTAGACTCCTCAACTTGGTCTCAATTATCAACTAAATACTCCCAACTCTACTCCATTGTGTCTCGTGAACAATCAAATTTGACATGACGTATAAATATTTAAAGGTGTCTAGATGATAATTTTGTAAGTTGAAGTGTTCAACTGACACATTGGAAATGAGTTAAGTTGTTTAGATGTGCCTACTCAAAGTGGGAGTGCTTACTTGCCAACTAAGGTGAAGTGTGAGTGTCAGTTAATGTATTATGCCTTTTATCTATGCTTTAACTTCATTTTAGTTAATTTATTGTGGAATGAACCCTAAGGAACTCAATTCTAGTGCCGAAATGAGCCCATATTTTGGTGACCCGCCCAAACCACCCATAATTTAAATGTACATTTCTTTTGTTGATTATAATTACATTTTATTTATTTATTTAATTTTATATTGGATAATCAACAATGGTGTAAAATATACAAATCATGTATTAGTATTGGCATTGCTTAAAGTGTATTAAGCATGTTTTAGTCCTAAAATGCAAATATTTATTTACTTTGAAATTAAAAACATTTTCATCTTGTTATTACACAAATTTATTTTATATTAAAAAGTTATAGGATTTTTTTTAATTTTTATGATACAATAAAACTTCATGGAGCATGTTTAACATTTTCATCTAAAAAAAAGTCTAAAATATCTTTCTCTATATTGAATTCTTAACTAAAGTACTATTTATTCATGAAAATATGAGTAAAATATGGCTAAACTAGTTTTTACCCGACCAAATTTATTACCCAACCCATTTTTACCCAATTCATTTTTACCCATATCAAATATGGGTGGGTAGAATGATTACCCATTTTATGTTTATCAATTTTCGACCCGCCCACAGTTGATCCAACCCGCCCATTTGCCACCTCTACTCGATTCCAACTGGATTTATTCCTTCGTTTGAATGAACCATACTAAACTAACTTTCATAGAACATATCACCAAATTCATTTTTCTGGCAATTTCATATTACCTCCGTTTAAAAAAAGAATAACCCCATTTCCTTTTTAAGTCTGTTTAAAAAAGAATGACCCATTTCCTTTTTTGGCAATATTTTAACTTTAACTTTCCACGTGGCATGATTAAGACTACAAGATTAGAGGACATTTTGGTATATTTGACATAACTTTAATTTAGATTTACAAGATTAAAAAGTCTTCTTTCTTTTCTTAAACTCCGTTCCAAGTCAAAGTAGGTCATCCTTTTTTAAATGGAGGGAGTACTTATTTGCCAAAGGAAAAAGAAATGAACAAGTTGTCCCCTAAATAGGGGTAACAATCCGTAGGGACTCTTAACCTTTAAACATCTAACCCTTTCTGATTTTGCGTGATCAGGTCCATCTACATGAAACTATGTGATGTAGTTTGGCATAACTTCTTCAGTAGGGGTCACATAAGTGATGGTACTAACAATTGGATTTGGTGTCCGTCTGGCTAGCATTTCTGCTGCCGAAAGATTGTGGATCAACGAGCACACAATCACACACAAGCTAATAGAGAAGAAAAATAACACGAGAATTTAACGAAAATTGACTAAGCCTAATCCTCCAAATAGAAGCAGAGATTTCCACTATGAAAGAGAAGAAATTTACAGCGCTAATTAATCCCCAACTACAACCCCTATATAGAGACCTCAAATAGTCCAAACCTATAAAAGAAAGGTTCTTCTAATTCTACAAGAACAATGGATTTTACTTTCCCAAATCTATCAGGAAAACGAGTTTCCTAATCATTCAAGGAAAAAATTCCAGGCATAATTAACAAAAATATTACCATTGGCTTGAAATCTCTTCATCAACATGAATATCTCTTTGCCTTGCCCTGAACCAATCAAATCTAGGCAATGTGTAAACTTGTTTACCGAGACTGCCTTGGTCATCATATCCTCCAAAATATCATGTGCAGACAGTTTCTTCACATCAACAACCCCTTTGCAGCCTATTATCTTGTGTTCCTTTGGCAATGAACCAAGTTTCCATGCTTGATGAAGAGGATAACACCAGCCCACTAATCAACTTCAGAACTAAAAATAACTTCTTTAATGCTGTTAGGCTCAAGCACATCAATTGCTTCTGCAACTGACAAAGCAAATTCTACAAGATTTGCATATCCAAGAAGATTCCCATCAAACTACGTTTGCACACCTTTTTGGTCGGTTGATCACTCTCTTCTCTTCTCTTTGCCTGTTGTAATGATTGTTGTTGCATAGGTGAATCAACATTATCTTGATTAAGGTTTTTCACCTCCTTCACTTCTGAAATACTGGGCTGTGCTAGTGGAGATTCAATTTCTAGCTCTATGCGGTCATTGATCTGTTTTTGTTATTGCCTTCTCTCTCTGACAGTCCAATGAGGCAGATGCATTGAGTGTCATATCCCTACTAATAGTTAACACAGTCGCCTTCTAATCTGCACTACAACTTGTGACCTTTCACTCCAGTTGCATACCGTAGAAATATGGACGTCTTTGCCCTTGGCTTAAGTTTGCCATCCTTTACATGAGCATAAGTAGGACGATCAAATATTCTCAAATTTGAATAATCAGCTGGCCAATTGGATCATATCTCAAAAAGGGTTTTGATAAAAATAGCTATGGATAGAAATCTGTTGATCGAATGACAAGCTTTGTTGATTGCTTCAGCCAAAAAGTCCTTGCTAACATATGAGTGTGAAATCATGCTTTGTGCCTTGTCACTAAATGTTATGTTCATATGTTCTGCAACAACATTTTTTAGTTCTGTCCCATCACAAAATTGGTGTCTCACTATGTCCTCTCTGCTGCATCAATCATTGATGAATTGCAAATTTAAACCCATTGTCTGTCCGAAGACACTTGACTTTTCTTTCAGTCTTCATCCAGTATTGTCAAAAGCAAAAAGAACAAAAAAAAGAAAGCTTTATGTTTATTGTTGCTTTAAGTGCGAAATGCAAATAAAGTGTGAAATTTAAAGAAATAAGACATAAAGGGAGAAAAAAAAATACAAATTTGTATATTAGTATTTGTCAATCAAAGTCATAATATTTGGCAATACTCTTGGAGGGAACTCTGTTTGGAGCCCACAATCTCAATGTATATAATCTAAATTTGTTTTTGGTCTTGTGCTCTGCCTTCTTGTTCAACCTCACCATTGTTTGCTTACCAAAACACACAATGCTCAGAAAAATTCAAAACTTGATTTTCGTATTCATCCAACAAATTCTGCTTGCTCAACAAAGACAATCCTTTGTCACTTATATGACCAAATCGCTAGTGTCACAATTGAGACTGATTCTGATCACTCTTTTCACAAGGTACAATTGCTTTTGTATCATCTACTCTAGCTTGAAGACAATACAATATAGGATGCAACTTACCCTTCATAAGTACCATGGGCCCTTTACACACTTTTAAGTGTCCCATTACTTGAGTGAAACTTATACCCTCAATCATCCGAAGTCGAAAGAGAAAACAAATTTTTCTTCATTTGAGGAACACACCAAACTCATTATTTTCAATAATTTCATTAGCACAATGACCTACACTTTTATGAGAAGATTTAATATGAAAAATTCATTATCCTCGTTCTTGTTTTAGGTCCCAGAACCCTAGTTATGGAGTTAAGTTATTCATAACTTATGCAAAGAATAAGAGAATTGTCTAACTAAATAACACTAAGATAAAGAGAAACATTATGAACCTTGAATTAAAACTCAATTCTTGCAATTTTAGAGTACACCATAAGTGATCTTACAATAATTCCGTTCACAATTCTAGGAAGAATGATGAAAGAATTGCAAGATTCTACAAGACAATGCTTGTAATAACTCTCCAAAAATGATTGATGTTAATTCCTAATGATATCATGACAATCAACACCTTAGAGAAGATCTATTTATAGACCCAGTGAGAAATACATGAGAAAATAATATTGAATTGTGTATCTACATTATTACGCGAATACTATTTGTAGAAACTACAATATATTCATTACCAAGTAGAATACTATTTACTATTCCTATTCCTATTCTATGTAGGATTGTATATACCTATTCCTATTCTAACAGTCTCCCTCAAGCTAGTGCATACAAGTCATGTACCTAGCTTGTTACAAATGGAATTAATACGAGGACCTATGAGGGGCTTGGTGAGATATCTGCAACTGGACTTCACAAAATTGATAGCCAATCTCAATGGCTTAGTCTTCTCACGAAATGTTGGATTTGATGCATGATGCTAGTTAATTTCAATGTGTCTGGTCTTCTCATGAAATATTGAATTTGATACATAATATCGATGAAACACAGAGTGATAAAATTATAATGTTGCACGTCCCAAATCAAGCTTAAGAAGACTGTTTTAGACCATAGAGTGACTACACAATCAACATACGACTATCAGATTCCTCCTAAGAAATAAAATTAGGCGTTTGCTCCATATAAACTTCTTCCTCGAAATCACCATAGATAGAAAAAGGAAGACCTACTATTTTAGCCACGGGAGAGAAAGTATGTCTGTAATTCAACCCAAATATCTGATTATACCACTTTTAGATTTGATCTGAAAGTGGTCCAAATATTGGAAATAAAGTTATATGAGTAGGGTCAGAATAATGACACGTTTCTACCGGGAAAGAAAATAATATTGGTAGGGTTGGATTGATGACAGAAACCTACTAAAAAGAATTATATTGGTAGGGTTAGAATGATGGCTCAACCACTAGGAAAGAGAATTATATGGGTAGGTTCAGATTGGCGGCACAATCCTATTGAAAAGGAGAAATTGTATGTGTAGAATTGGAATGATGACACGACCCTACGCAAATCAGATTTAAGGAGTTGACGTAAAGACGTAGGGAACTATGCAAATCAAGTTTGAGGAGTCACGAAACAGACAAATAGTGTTACGCAACTCAGATATAAGAAAGTAGTTTGAAAAAATCCACAGTACTATGCAAGTTAAATATGAGAAGTAGTCCATAGAGATGCATGTTGGTACACAAATAAGATATGGGAAAGTAGTCACCAGGAATATGGCATAATGCTACAGAAATTCGTTATGAGAAAGTAGTTATCAGAAGAATGACATGGTGCTACACAAAATAGATATGATAAAGTAGTTGCTGGAAGGATAGAACGGTGTTACACAAATTAGATATGAGAAAGTAGACATCGGAAAGATGACATGGCAACACTGACGGATATGGGTTGACACAAAACAATCTTAGAAAGCCAAAAGTTGATGCATGGTGACTTGTTTGACTGAGTTCTCTTCCCTTAAATATGAGGTTCATGCATATCCTTAGCCTTAGTTTTGTTAACATAATCATTGGCCAGACGGGCGACATATATGGGTCATAGCCGCTCGCTGGTAGCTGAATCTCTTTGATTCTCTATCAAGATCAGAGAAGCTTTGTTACCATGTGAGAAATATAGGAGAAACATATTATTGGAATGTGTATCTACTTTATTATTTATTACACAGAGACCCTATTTATAGACACTACAATATAATTCTTTTCCAAGTAGGATACTATTTATTATTCTTATTTCTATAACTTTTCCTATTCCTAATTCTATAGACCCACAATTTGAAACAAATATATTTCAAACATACCACTACGTCACCCTAATGCCTGGGCCTCCAATGCACCCTCTGGGGTTCGTGACACACCAACTATCATGCGGGCTGCCTAGATTTTCATCCTTCATTTTATGGTCACAGTCTTGGCACAAGGCTTATCTCATAGTGCCTACATCACTCCACGAACCTTTCGTTTTCACTGCCAAATCCCCATTTTGTCCATAATGCTCGGTTTTAGCTTCTTTGCTATTTTTGTTCCATTCTTGCTGCATTTTGACCTAAAACATGTCTAATCACTCATAGGCTACCCACAACAATTATACTCAACTAACTTGAATATAATGTAATTGACTCTTAGAACATAACTTAAACATGGTTAAAAAATGACACTTCAGTATCTGAATACACCCAAGATCAGTCACTATTTTCCCTATACTCATAACAATTTGGCTTTGTTGCTCTAAATTTCAATCAAGGATTAAACTTAATCGTATGAATTCTTTTTGTCATGTTCTTCCCATACTCTTAAGGCCCTTGCCCTCAATTCTTCTCTTCGGAAAGCTCTTCATCAACTCTTTAATATTTAGTGCATTATTGAAATTATCTTGTGAAATATTGTTTTCCCCATATAGATAAGTATCATAATACAATGCTAAAGACCATAACACAATTAAGGCATGATAGTCATTCCCAATTTTTACATCTACGTTTTTTTAGGTCCATTTAAATTGAATTAAACTTATCAAGGTGATTTATAATTGGTGTACCTCCATTCATGTGGAGATTGTAGGACTTTTTTTTCAGGTAGCTTAGGTTTGTTTGTGATTCCTTCGAATATGGATCTTCCAACTACTTCTGGCATGTTGCTGTTGCAGATTTTTCTTCAGCAATTTCCCCCTAAACACTATTGGTAACGCTCACGAAGATCACACACAAAGCCCTCTCCTTTATGTCTTTCTTCTCTAACTCTTTAGAATAAAAATCTCCTCAATTGCCTTCCATAATCCTTGTAACATCAGAGACAATCTTATCCTAATCTTCCACAGACTGAAACTAGATCCCCCATAGTATGTCTCTTTCAAATTTTGTTGATGAAGATGAAGACATCTTAACTATTGATTATGTATAGAAACCCTAGCCTTGTTTAGATTCCAATTGTTGCACTTGCAGAAGATTTGTTTAGAAAACCTACCCTACCCTTGTTTGATAACAATTGTTGCGGAAGGATTGTGGGTTAACTAGCACATAATCACACACAAAACAAATATAGAAGACAAATAACACAATGATTTAATAACTAATCCTCCAAACAAAAACTAAGACAATTTTCCACTATGAAAGAGGCATACGATTCTCATGAATCCCCAACTACAACCCCTATATAATGATCTCAAATAGTCCAAATCTATAAGAGAAAGGTTCTTCCAATCCTACAAGGACAATGTATTTTCCTCCCCAAATCTATCAGGACAATGGGTTTCGTAAACCAATAGAGATTATAGTTTTTCTTAATATACAAGAGAAAAGTTCAAGATATAAATTAACAACCTACTTAATTGGACTTATTTGTCTTCAAATGGAAGGAAATGGGCCAACGTAATGATGATCTTATGCCTTTGTAAATAAATTGTAGTCTCCATGTCGAAGAGCCAAAAAAGTTATAATTTCAAGTACTTTTAGTAATAGAAGTCTCATCACAAAACAAATAACAAACATGTAGCAGGGTAAGTTGATCCAATATAGGTGATATAAGCTAACATGAACTTATTTTCTTCAGTATAATATGTGGGAAGATTTATATTCGATGAACAACTCCGCGAGTCTTGTCTTAAAACAACTATGTTTAATAGCAAGCTAGTTATCTATGAAAATTCTTTATTACCACTTAAACCTTCATAATAACATTTTATTTGAGCTACCAAGATTTGCGATAAGGAGAATGTTCAAAGATTCTCCGTTTTTATCTCCGTGAGGTTAACTATAAGATTAAAGAAGTTCTTTAGCTACTAGAAAAGTGTAGTGTGCTTCGTTGCACCTGAAATATCTGTGAGTAGGTCTATATTGTCTTCTCTGTGTGTCCTGTAGGCAGGGGTGAATCTAGTAAAATGGGAGGGGGGCGCCATGTTACGCACACTTCTATAGAACTATTTTGTCTTTTGCATTGAATAAGCTTACAACTTTACGAGAGATTAGTCCTCCTTTTTTCGTTTTCTATTTTGCTTCTTATTTTTTTTTTCTTTATTTGTTGTTGAATCTTTATTCCATATGAAGTTCCTTTTTTTTTGTATATTACTAATTCGTTCTTCTGTTTTTTAAGTTCATAGAGTTTATTAAGTTTTTGCTTTGAGCATCTAAATATGCATTTATAGTAACGTTTAGTTCTAGATGTCCGTCCTTGTAATGTTATAAATGCATAGTATAATTTTGTTGATATTTGTAACATTATCGAATTTCTATGCTTTGTCCAAAATTATCACAACTATCAATTTTTTTTGTTCGATCGACTTGTCTATATAAATAAAAAGACATAATCTGAACCAAAGCTCTAAATAGATCAAATCAAAAAAAAGTGTGGCACCCAAAATCTCAAAATAGTGAATCCGCCCGCCTCTACGTATATGTTCATGAGTTTAAGCCTGGAAACAACCAGTAATGCTTGCATTTTGTTAGGCTGTCCACCTCACTCCCCTCGTGGTGTAGACCTTCCTCGGACCTTGCTAACGTGTGATGTTTTGTGCACCGGACTGCTATTTATGTTGATATTTCCTATTCACCATTTAAAGAATTGTATGCATATGTGTCGTTCACTAAATACTTAGGTGTGGATTGTTTTAATTCTATGATTTGAGTTATATGACATGGAGTATCCACATTGTAAAAAAAAATGTTACTTTGGAAGATTGACAATATTTGTAATCCACATCGTACTGTCATCTTAGACCTTTTAATCCTAACTTACATGATGAGAGATTGAAAGGTTAATCTTTGTATCCTCAGGAGGCTCTCTTGTAAATATAGTATCTGATTGCGTACTCAAGGAAGATGCAACAAAGGTTATGAACGAGGGCAGTTGTCCACCAGCTACAATTGGATGTCGGAAACCAATCAATGGAAAGTATGTTTTTTTATTATATCCCGTTGCTTCCCTTTCAAGTTTTCCTTTTTGATAGTATTACATGACTTGCAAGATGTACTAGGATAAGTCAGTTTAAGACAAGTCTTAGGAATTTTTCATGACTTATTATGCTTTTTTCATTAGTGTACTACGATCTTTGCATTACTATTCTATCCTCTTCTGTTTACTGCGCTATGAATATGCAGACCTTCAGGCACAAGTCTCAAATCAGTAAGAGAAATGTGTCATTCTCAGGAGAGAAAGAAAAAAAAGAAAAGGAAGATCGAAAACCCAGAAAAGCATCGTGACTCAAGTATACAATCTCAGTTGGAGATGGAAAATCAGAGTGCAGTTGCCTATGCTAAAATTAACTATGAGAGTGCCAAATCATCAGATATACATACGTTATCGGATGGACTGACTGTTGAGGTGATGGTGAAGGGAAAAGCGGATGGGAAAGTAGCTTCTCTAGGAAAACAGGTGATTCTATTTGAAAATTTAGATAGAGATGGTGCAAATGTCATGCTGCTGAATAATCCTTTTTGTCCAGATCAAAATTCACTTCATTGCCAAATTAAGAGATGCAGGATGCATTGTTGGTTCAACCATTGGTGCAGCTCCTCATCAATTTTGTCTAGGTCTCTCTCTACTCATCATTGTCTGTGAGTTGCCTGGATAAACAGTTTATGTGGATTTTTTAGTTCTTCCCATGTTTTCCTAGAAAAATCTTATCTCTCTTTCCTGATAATAAATTACTCCGCTCCACCATTTACTTAACTGATTATCCCTTTATATCCTTATTTTGGTGTCTTTGATCAGGTTACGAGAAAGTGTTAAAGGGATTGAACATTGGCATTGAAGGTAATCATTTTTGTGGACTGAAACTATTTTCTTTATATCTGAAGTGTTCTATTATGGGTGTCTAAGATATAACCTTATAGGCATGCATGTTGGTGAAAAGAGAAGACTCACCATTCCACCATCTTTGGGGTATTTACAAATCATTGTTGAAATGCTCTTTTTTAAAACTTGTTTGTTGTGATTCCAGCATTTGAACGTTTCTCTTCTCTTGTGCCTTTTGTCGGTGCAGCCCTGGGAGGAAGGCTAAGCCTCCAATAATGCCAGACTCGTGGCTTCTGTATGAAGTTGAATTGGTTGATATATGTGAATGAAGATAATATATAGTTACTCCATTCAACAATGAAAGGCATTTTGCAACCCCTCGTGAGGTAATTTTCTGAAGAGTTGTCTTATAATTAGCTGTAACTGCATTTTAGATGTTCTCTGTTCTGTTGATGATATATATATATATATATACACACACACACACATTAGCTTTTTTGATAACGTTAAGGTTTTTGATTGCTAACTTTGCCTATTGACCATAGAGAACTGTACTGAGAGATGATGTACCGTGACTGCTCTTCGAGCCATCAAAGCTGACAAAGCTTGCTTACCAACTTTGTCAAAGAAAGTAAATAATATCACATATCTATAATGAAATAAGTACCCTGAAGAAGAAATAATCCACACCACGAAATCAGAGAATGAATGTAATGACTTGACATCAAAGCACAACTCTCTTGCTCACAGAAGAGTTCATATATATCCACAAAGAACCATTGACTTGTCCATTATGTGTATCTCCACTAGTTAAGCATGATGAATAGAATAAAATAGCACTTCAACAGGTTGTATTTTTGGCTAAAGGGATGAGTAGGCCAACTATGACAGTGATTTACACTTCCCTAAGCACGTTATACTTTCTACACTTCATTATCTATTATTCTTTTCTATGAACTTATCACCTCTCTTCATCAATTATTTCATTAGTAATTCTCATCATATCAAAGGACGTTTCAATCTTCCTTCTTTTTCATTTTTTTTCTTTTCATCACTTTGTAGCTATCATTGATCACCTTTTTTACTCGACCATTCCTTCCTTCACATTTAACAATTATATCATAGTCTAAGCTACAAAGCTCAAGGAAGTAAGGTGCAAAAACTAGAATAAAACAAATTGAATCAAGGTAAAATTGCAACTACCAAATTAAAGGCTACAGACTTGAAGGGCTAACTAGTGGTAACCATATCTTAATATACTAACTTCACAATCAAAAAAAGCTTATTATCATTTTCTAAACAACGCAACACTTATCATTTCTCTTAAATAGCATACTGAGAAGTTTTCTAAGATACAAAACCATAGAATATATGCAAGAAATCCTCCCCTCTCATGGAGCATGTTTTAATCTAGTTGGATCAATTCTACTTTAAGAAAGTCAAGGTTTTCACAAACTACAAAATAAGAATAAGCTATATATATAGTCACTACCATGAGTCGAGGTGTCAGAAAGTCTGCCATTTAACTAACACTCCCAGCAGCCTAGGTGTCAAAAAGTCTACTAGTGTATTGACACTCACACGGAAAATACTATTCAAGATCAGGTCTAAGTTACAAGTTAAGCTTTAGTCAAAACCTTGTATTTATTAAAAATTCATAAAATACGTATAAATTATTTAGATTAAAATGGATCTTGAAAGAAGTTATAAGTTTAAAATTTTGGTTCCAGCTGGGATGTGCAGTGTAGATCATATGTTTAGGCTAAGAAAATATTTCCTTCTTATCCCCCATTCATGAATTTTTCTTTCCATTTTTGCTGAACTCTTGTAATCGTTTTCGTAACAAACTTGAAAACAGTATGGGCTTTCATCGTCAAACTATTTTTCAATAGAATGCCAACTTGGAATTTGTTGCAGAGCAGATTGTATCTTGCTGCAACTTTTTATTACTCTGTTTTTCCGTAAATAATTGTTGATGATGTTCACTATTTTACATTGATGAAGTTATTCAATACGATAATTTTCCTCCATGATCCCTGGTTCTTGTCCTTGTGTTATTCCTTTTTTGTCAATTCATCTAAATATATAAATTTGACAATATTATTCTTTTATTCATGTACAGGGTGATAGTTGAAGAATGATGTTGATCAACTATATGTTTTTGCTATTGATGTCTGGAAGTTGGTCACCATCTGCCATGTTTTTTGGGATTATCTAGAAATCGTTGATTGGTTGTTGACGGCTAGACATACTATTGGTAGCTTGATGTTTTTAAGTTAAGGTTTTAGTTGTTCTTTTTTATATAAAGGAAACTGTATTGGTAGCTTGATGTTTTTAAGTTAGGTTTTAGTTGTTCTTTTTTGGATAATGGAAACTGTGTATTCACAATAGTCTCATCATCAAATAGATGATGAGCATAGGTAAATTGTAAGCTCATTAGAGCATATGACAAATTTACCCTACTGGAGAACAGAAATTTCCTATGAAACCAACAAACAAGTTCTATATCTCCCACCATATTTTGCTTACACCAAAAATACAAAAGGTTAAGACAATTCATTTTAATCTTCTGGGTGTTGTTTCTCCTGTCCTCAAATCATCTTGTGTTTATTTTTCCAGAGTTCATCAGATGTAAGCTGAGATTAACTCCCACCAATCTTCACCATAACCTCTTCTTCCTATCTCCTCCCTGATGTATAATAAGCCCTTAGTAGTCCTTGGCATTACTCAATACACACCAAGTATGCAGAGAAACATGTTCCACAGGTTTGTATATACATTGCAATATTGGCGGAGTAGATCTCCATTAACTTCTCTATCTTGATCACAGGAATATATTTCTCTTCCTTTTTCATGAAGCACTTCATGAGTGAAACTTGCCCTTCTGCACCAACCAAGCAAATCATGAAATCTTTAAAGGTATTTTTTATCTTCCAAATTAATTTCCGTGGCCAAAATCTAATTTTTGATAGTATAAGGGTAAGAATTCAACTATAAATCAAGAATGCAGACTTAATCATTGTAGTAGAATAAATGGGTGGATGATTCCACAAAATCTACTAAAAGAGTTTGTAGTATCAAATGTAACAATTCAACTAAACTTCGGAAATTCAAGTAATTAACAAGTAATATAAGGGTGTAAGTAGGGGTTTATAAAATCAAACCAAATCGCAAACCGAATTAACCTAACCCCCCCCCCCCCCCCCCCCGACTAATGGTTTATTTAGATTTGGTTTGGTATTCGAAAAAAGAAAATCGTCTTTATTTGGGTTTGGTTTGATTTTAACTTAAAAACCCAACCCGAGATCAAACCAACCTGGCATTACATATGTTATTTTAAAATTTATTTTATACAAAAAATATTTACTTTGATATAATTTTAAAATATTTCTTATACTATTTTGATAGCTTTATCTTTTGTTATATTATTTCAAGTTTAAACTTAAAATTTGGAATGGTCCAGTAAAAATTATAGTTCGTAGATGTTGATAATTATAATAAAACGTAAATCAAAATCAAATGAATACTAATGCAAAAAGAAAATCAATTTAACATTAAGAATGACAATAATATGGAATATTTATTCTTTAGTTTTACATTGGTTTAGATAATTAAAATCCATAATCTAATTTTAATTTTTCTTAAATATTTAGTAATGTAACTAGTACTTATTAAACTTATTTTAGCAAGATTTAATACTTTAAATTATGATCATTTTCATTATAACTTTACAATATTTATTTTCTATGATGATTTCATTATTATTTTTGATTGAATATTTTTGTGTCATCAATACTCATCTCATATTTTGTTCTACTTTTTTAAGAAACACCTTATATAATTGTATTTTTGTTAGACTAAAAAAATATTTGAAGCACATATTAATTATATGTTTGTATGCAAACTTCACCAAAAAATCAAAAATCTGAAGAAAAAAAAATTGAGGTTTATTATTTGGTTTGATTTATAAATTTAAAAATTGGACACAATGGTTTGATTTGGTATTTGAAAAACTCGAACCAATCCGAGGTTGAAAAATCCAAAAAAGAAATCGAAGTCTATTAGTTTGGTTTGGTTTGGTTTATAAATTTTAAATTTTTATACAAATGATTTGATTTGATGTTTGAAAAATCCGAACCAATCCGGTCATGTACACACCCAAGTATAAGGATTGGAGATTGATGTCACATAGGGGCGAATGTGTTGGTCAATAGTGCTAAACATTCATGGATATGATGGGTCATCTTTAATGACACTAATCTTCTTTTAATCTCATAGTATTAGTTCATAGATCTCCTTTCAATCTCATCTATATGCATACCTAAACATCATATTACCTTGCAACCTTAACTCATAGGTTAACTGTAACGACCTGTTTAGTCGTTTTGAGCAGCAGATTTTATTTCTGGAAAAACAGGCTGAGACGACGGAACCCACGACGGACCGTCATGGGCACGACGGACCGTCGAGGGGGTCTCGTTCCAAAACACTTAGAATTCTAAAATTTGGGTACTGAAATCGACTCTCTGAACTTCATGACGAAGTGGCAGGACGGACAGTCGTGGGCACGACGGACCGTCACAGGCCCTTAGTGAAAAGTTAGTCTCTGAACTCTGTGACGGAAGCAGCAGGACGGAACGTCGCAGGCACGACGGCCCGTCACAGGCTGCGTAATCCCAGACTGGGTCGGATTTCTGTTAAGTATTTTAAGGGACGTTTTGGACTATTCCTGCTATAATTATAAATTTAGTGGGTTAATGTTAATAATTTAACTACTTGAGGGTTAAAAGAGATAACCTTGAATTAATTAATGGGTTAATTCACCATCTTTTATACTTAATTATATGCTAATTAGGGTAAAAGAAAGAGGGTTTGAATAAGAAAAAGAAAAGAACAGAAAGAGAGGGAGAAACGATCGAGAGAGAGGAGAAACGAAGAAGAAAGCAAAGATTTTGAGGATTAGCTTGCTTGATCACAATTCTTCGGTGGAGGTAGGTTATGGTTTTTATACTATTCGTAGTAAACTCTTAATAGCGAATGATATGTGTTGGGTTGTATTGTAAAGTCTTCTATATGCTTAATTGTATGCTTGCATGAATATGATTATATAATTGTGATGAAATAAGCATGATGAAGATATTGAATCTCAAATCTTGAAAACTCCAATCTTGAAAACCCCTTGTTAATGATGATGCCTTGGTATAAAAGAAGGCTTGATGAACTAAAGTAATGAGATTGATATGCCTTGATATAAAAGAAGGCTTTATGGATTAACAGAATAAGATTAGTGGAGCGGGTGTCACGAACCGACACGTAGAACTAGGGTATCGGGTGTCACGAACCGACACGTAGAACTAGGGGATCGGGTGTCACGAACCGACACGTAAAATTAGGGGATCGGGTGTCACGAACCGACACGTAGAACTAGGGGATCGGGTGTCACGAACCGACACGTAGAATTAGGGGATCGGAGTGTCACGTTTCGACACATAATAGTAGGAGATCGGAGTGTCACGTTCCGACACCAGGATAGTATGATGAGGATCGGAGTGTCACGTGTCGACACCAGAGGAATAAAGATAATGAATCTTGGAATTAAGTTAATAAATTCGAATGAAAAGAACTTATTTCCCAAATGAGTATGATATGGAGGCTTGAGTCCTCATGAGTGTACTTGACGTTATTTTGAGTATGATATGGAGGCTTGAGTCCTCATGAGTGTACTTGACGTTATTTATCAAAGATTCTTGTACATGTTGTTGCTACATATTGAGTATTGTAGTTGATTTATGATATGATCTGATATATATTGTTTTTTATTTTGAGTTGGCCGATGATATCTACTCAGTACCCGTGTTTTGTACTGACCCCTACTTGTATGTTTCTTTCTTTGTTATTGTGGAGTACAGCAAATGTACCGTCGTCTTCAACTCAACCGCAACTCTAGCCAGTCTTCATTACACCGGATTTCAGGGTGAGCTAATGCTTCTAGCTTGGACTGGGTTTTCCTCTTCATGTCTTGATGCCTTGAAGTTCCGGCATGGACTAGCTTTTTATTTATTTTAGCTTCTTAGAATACTCTTAGTTTAGTAATTTGATCATAGATGTTCTTGTGGTGATGACTTCCAGATTCTGGGGATAATGATAAGTTTTGAGATTTAGAAGTTGATTATTGATTTTGTTAATGAGTTTTAAGTCTTCCGCATTGTTTTCTATTTATTATGTTTGAAACGTTGGGCTTTAGATTGGTTGATTCGCTCACATAAGAGGATAAAGGTGGGTGCCAGTCGCGGCTCGATTTGGGTCATGACATTAACCTCATGCTAATTAGTCCAAATTCATAGACGAGCAACAATAATTAGAGCAAAACACAATATCCACTCTATTAAATCAACACCCAACCGCATAATTGCACCCCCAGACTTGAGGTATTAGCCACCCATCACAAAAAGTAAAGAAATTATACATATCATGACAACAACCATGGATGTGATGAAATTAAGCAATTTTAATCAATACCACTTTAATTTCAACTTCTAATTGTCAATTGCAAAAGTAAAATTGGAAAACTCAAAAACTAAAGATTTCTTCACAAGGTGAAATGTCTCATACATAAAAGATCTTAAAATCATTCAATCTGAAAGTTATTTCCCATTCTTTTTTTTTTAAATTCTCTCTACTTTGGGCTATTTATAGTTTCCTAAAATTTTGTCCAAATTCACAACATGACCAACTCAGCGACATTAGTAGGACTTGCCGAATATGAACATTCGATCACCACATGTTCTTTAGCTCAACTTTATTTTCTTCATCCTTCATGTGTTTGAACCTTAGTTGGTATTATCGTTTGAGTCAGTTGTTCACATTCGACAGATCATCGATTACCACCTTTGTTTGTCTTTTAAGCCTTCATTTTTCATCCAAGTTTTGTTACCTCGACGATGTTCATCAAAATTTTCATCTCCCTAATGAACATAGCGGTTCAATATTCCTTCACCACCATTTCAATACACCAAAAATAAACTTCCATACCCGATTTCTAGAATTGGCTACTGTGGACGAAACATATTTGGTAAGTTGAGTGAACTTTAGAGCATATTCCTTAACACTCATATTACCTTACCTCAACTTTATGAACTCTTTAAAGTTTGGCCTCTCTTATCTTAAGAGGAAAGAATCAATCTAGAAAAGCTCCTTTGAACTTGTCCCAATCCAGGGGACCTAAATCACATGGCCTCCTTTCCTTCAATGGAGTGAACCATATTTGAGCAACAACCTTGCGATATGTAAGCGATAAGTTTCACACATTCAAATTCCATCACACCAAAAACTTCCACAATCTTTTGAATTCCATCAATAAACTCTTGTGGATCCTCATCCATATTTGACCCATGAAACTCTAGAGGATTCATCCTTGCCAAGTTTCAAACTCTAGTTATTGTCGTACCCAAATTTGGATTCATTGTAAATACAACCACTCGATTAGCTTGATCCGTCACGGTTAGGGCAATACTTTAAAATAGGCATTATATTCATCAAGTGAGACTTGCTCGGCTAAAGAATCAACTAAAGCTTGTAGAGCTTTAGGTTCCACATTCACATTCACATTCTGTCTCAGCCTAGCTCTTTTCAGAGGAATTATTCTGAAACTCAATGAACAAGAGTTAGGATGAAATTTTATAAAGTTCAACCACATTGCACGACTTAAGAGTAATGAAAGAAGTGAAGTTTCTTAAACATCATGTAGCTTTCTATTCATGAATGTAGCACGCTTCACTCCATGAACAATATTCTAATAAATGTGAATTTTCACACCTTAAAACACTTGAACCTGATGCTATGAATACAAAGTTTATTGCAACCCAAGACTTCCCCTTAGAAGTGGCATTGTGAATAGAATCCTAAAAGACTCTAAACAAACAACATTACATACATGATGAATGGTAGTTTTGCACTTATTTGAGGTTTATTTAGCTCAATAATTAGTGTCCATAGTGCTAATTTTGTCATATTCTGATGATATCTTGATGGTTTACAACTATGAAGGATAATAGACAAGGGAATGATGAATATTTGAAGGAATGACAAAAATGCAAAAAAAAATGCAAAGTACATATTAAAGATTGATGTACCGTGGTTTCACGGTACATTCAATGTTTTTTCCTTAAGTTTAGTGTGTGTCTAAGGCCTTTTTGTATTGGTTTTAATGTAGTTTTATCTTTGTTTGCAAAAAATCTGTCCAAAAGGAGAACGTGGAAGATTTGTGCTGAAAATTACAGAAGTGACGACCTACGGATCCATCGACGGTCCGTCGTGATCTCGACGCTCCGTAGGTGGCCACTGTCATACAAAGATGAAGGCTGCTAAAGGAAGTTGGGGAATTCTGACCTAGTGTGGGGATACGGAGGCTCTCGACGGACCATCATAGACACGACGGACCGTTCTACACATCAATCAATGTTAACAGAAAGTAGGCCCAGTACCCATCTCCAATAGATTCTAAGTATGGAAGATTGGAAGACATCGATGAACCGTCGTGCATGCAACAGATCGTCATCCATGCCCGTCGATGGTAACAGAAAGTTAGTGAAGAAAGCAGCAGAAAAAGGAGTTAAGTATCGAATGACGGAGGGCCTCGACGGTCCGTCACTCTAGTCGTCGACTTAGACGCATTTTTGGGCAGATTTTCCTTAAATAGATTTCCCTCTTTTGTTAGGACTCTATTATTATAAATACTTGTAAAAATCTCATTTTTGGGTTTAGACTCTTGGATATTTTCTAGTTTTATTGTTCTAAGTGTTGAATATTGGGATTTTGTGAAAATTACTTTATTTTCTGGAATCGTTTGTTGCAAGTTTTTGATTAATTCAAGTAATCTTCTATATTTTCTTCAATCTCATCAAAGTAAGTGCATGAATTCTTATCTAATTAATAAAATTGTGTGATTATTAACATGGGTAATTAAACTCCATAACTAGGGTTGTGGGAACCAGGGGTAAATAACAAGGTAAAACCTAGATAAAATAACAATTCTCGAATAGTGTCTTGCATGTATTGATAATTTTTTCGTTTAGAAGTCTTTTTAACGAGTGCACGCATTAGAACTCGCCTTATTGCTACTTGCGGGACCAAGGAGGTAGATAATAACAAAAGAATTATCAACGTAAATTTAGTGCACACTATCTAATAGGCTAGTGTTGGTTGGTGCGAAGTAGAAACTAAGCCAAACATCGATTATGATGCTTAATATTAGGTAAATGTAAGGTTTAGTAAAGCATAAACATGTAGCCTAACTAAGGTGCGGAGTGCACTTTCCTAGTTGACAGACCAAGGAATTAGGAATAAATAACTTACCACTTTGCATGCAAGATACTAGGAAAAGATTGTTATAGCTAGAATTACCGTGTTATGAACATGTGGGGAAAACTTAAGCCCTAATTACTCTCATTACTTGATAAAAATCAAATCTTTGAACCTGTTACTTATTTACTTAGAAATAGCTAACTACAGTTATTGCTTAAACCCCCCTCTTTTTGTTATTTGTTTCTTGAAAATGACTTGACTAAATAGAAGTAATAATAGGTTAGAGTTAAGTCTAAATCATTTTCCTCATAGGATCAACCCCAACCTCATAGTTGGGTTCTTTACTTGATACGATCGCTTATTACTTCTTTTTGAGAAGTAAATTTGAGCATATCAAATTTTGGCGCCGCTGTCGGGAAAGTGGCTCTTAGATTAACTTTAAGCTTATTACCAAAGTTTAGTCAATATTTTCCTGATTTTACTTTTTCCTTGTTTGTTTTTGTCTCTTGCAGATCTAACTTCCGTGTATGCCAAGTACGCAGAGTAGAGGAGAACCCATACTCTCACCCGACCCCAAACTAGAGCGTACACTGTGCAGAATAAATCAAAATTTGGGTATTCTCGATGAAGATCACAACCCAGAACTTCCACCACCAAGTGATGCTCATGACCAACTATTACCTGAAAATCGTGGGGAAGGTGAAATACGGAGACAATCTCCCTTTCCACGCCCTTAAGAGTACTATAAGGGATATGATAATATTACTGACTTTAACCGGCCACTTGTCTTGCCTCCCCTACCACATGGCCATACGTTCGTGGTAATTAGTAGTCTGATGCAAATGCTCACCGCTAGAGGTTTATTTTCTAGGCTACCTTCTGAGGATCCACATGATAACATCGCCAAGGTGAGGTGGGTGTGTAAGAGTTGTGTAGGGAAGCCTGATTTGAATATGGATGTAATTGGATTGAGAGTGTTTCCTCTCTCACTGATGGGAGAGGGCGCTATATGGTTTACCGAACTCCCCTATAACTCAATCTACACTTGGAATCAATTGAGGGATGTGTTTTTAGCACGCTACTACCCGGTGTCTAAGAAGCTAACCACAAATACAGGGTGAACAACTTTGTGGAACTACCAGGAGAATCGGTCAGCAGTTCCTGGGATATGTTCACCTCGTTCTTGAGAAGTGTTCCCAATCACCGCATTGATGATGAGTCACTGAAAGAATATTTTTATCGCGTACAGGATGATAATAATAAAGCAATACTGGATACGATAGCGGGTGGTTCTTATGGGGAGTGTCCTTATGCTGAGATTGCTGAGAAGTTTGAGAAAATCTCCCGAAATAATAAAGCTTGGTGCACTAGGAAGTCAGATACTGAGAGAAATACTTTTTACAGTGCAATCCGCACACAACCCAGCCACAGAAGAGATTCGTAAGGAAATGACTCAAATAAGAACTGAGCTTGGGTTGGTGTTGAAACATGTCACTAGGGGTGTAGAAAAGGTAAATGTGGTGAACTACTTGTCTAAACCACCACCGCCAACTGATGAGTATTACTATGAGGAGGACTCTTATTCGGTAAATAATCAGACGGGGGGTTTCCAACCAAAGTCCCAAGGCTCCAATCAGGAAAATTGGCACCAAGGTCAAGAAAACCAAGGTCGGAACTATGACAATTGCAACAGAGAGGGTCATTATGTCCGAGATGGGAATTACAACCGCGACAACAACTTCAACTGGGGTAACTATGGTAACAAAAATGATAGGAGTGGGCCCTATGCTCCACCTCAAAATCTTGAAGTTTCTCCTAGGATGATGGAGGTAGTACGACTTGAGGATATGTTGCATAAAATGAGGAGTTTTGATGTTAGTGATAAGCACACTAAAGATTTGAGGAGTGACTTAGCAAGTATTGGACAAAAAGTTGATGCACATGCAATCTTGATCAAGCATCTTGAGTTGCAAATGGCCCAATTGTCTTCGACTATGAACCCACGCCAACCGGCACTCTTCCTAGCAATACTGTCCAAAATCCTAAAAATAATGGACATTGAATGGCAGTCACAACTCGAGGTAGTAAGCAAACAATTGATCCACCAATTTCGTCTGGTGTAGAAAATGTAATAAGAGGCGATGATTAGGTAGTGAAGGTTAATGGTGAGTTAGAAGACAAAACGGGTAAAGAAGTTGAGGTACACCAAAAGGTGACCCTCATGCCTAGACCACCCCCTCCATTTCCACAAAGGTTAGTGAAAAAGACTGAGGATGGTAATATCGGCGCTTTATTACTATGTTGAAACAACTTTCCATTAATGTCCCTTTGATCGAATCTCTCGAATAAATGCCCGTTTATGCCAAGTTCATGAAAGATATGGTTACTAAGAAAAGATCGGTTAGTTTTGAGGAAGATGATAGAATGCAGCATTGTAGTGCTATTGCTACGAGGTCTCTAGTGCAAAAGAAAGAAGCTCTGGGTGCCTTCACTATTCCATGTACAATACGGTTATTAGACTTTGCAAAAGCATTATGTGAACTTGGGGCAAGCATAAATCTCAAGCCTCTGCCTATTTATAAAAAGTTGGGTTTGGGTGACCCAAAGCCCACTGCAATGCGGCTACTGATGCCCGACCGAACGGTAAAGAGGCCTATTGGGATACTCCACGATGTGTTAGTAAAGGTGGAGTCATTCATATTTTCGGCCGATTTTGTGATTCTGGATTGTGAGGTTGATTTTGAGGTGCCTATTATCCTTGAGAGTCCATTCCTTGCTACGGGTAGAGCCTTGGTTGATATGGAGAAAGGTCAAATGAAATTTTGGTCGAACAATGAAGAACTGAATTTCAATGTTTGTAAGTCCATAAGACAGAGTGGTGAGATCCAATTGGTATCTGCCATATCTTACATAGTTAAAAAGTCTTTTCAGGTACAAATAGAAGAGCGTCTGGGTGTAGAAGCACTAGCGGCAGTGATCATGAATTTTGATAGTGATAGTATTGAAGAGTATGAGTCATTGGTTGCGGCACTTGATCGAGGTGATGTTCAATTTAAACAAAAGAAGTTGGAGTTAGATATGAAGCATCGCGAGTCTCCACCTGCGAAACCATCTATAGAGGAGGCTCCAAAAGTAGAACTTAAGGCTCTACCACCTCATATGAGGTATGTATTCTTGGGAAAATGTGACACTTTGCTGGTAATTATTACATCAGATTTGAATGTGCATCAAGTTGAGAGTTTGGTGGAGGTGTTAAATAGGTTCAAAAGAGCTATTGGGTGGACTATTACAGATATGATTGGGATCCCTCCCGGGATTTGTTCACACAAAATCCAACTCATGCCCGATCATAAGCCAAGTATTGAGCACCAGAGACATTTAAATCCACCTATGCAAGAGGTGGTAAAGAAGGAAATCATTAAGTGGTTTGATGCTGGAGTGATATATCCAATCGCCGATAGTAGTTGTGTATGCCATGTTCAGTGTGTACCTAAGAAAGGGGGAATGACTGTGGTCCCCAATGAGAAAAAAGAACTTCTTCCGATTAGGCCGGTAACTGGATGGAGGGTATGTATGGATTACCGAAAATTAAATGCATGGACTGAGAAGGACCATTTTTCTATGCCCTTCATGGATCAGATGTTAGATAGGCTTGCAGGAAAGGGGTGATACTGTTTTCTTGATGGCTATTTGGGTTATAATCAGATTTCTATTGCACCAGAAGATCAAGAGAAAACCACCTTTACTTGTCCTTATGGAACCTTCGCGTTCTAGAGAATGTTGTTTGGGTTATGTAATGCACCAGCCACATTTCAGAGATGTATGATGTCAATATTCTCCGATATGGTGGAGGACACTATTGAGGTATTTATGGATGATTTTTCAGTGGTTGGTGACTCCTTTGAGCGGTGTTTGAGTCATTTGTCCGAAGTTCTAAAGAGGTGTGAAGATTGCAACCTTGTGCTAAATTGGGGAAAATGACACTTCATGGTGAAAGAAGGTATTATATTGGGTCATCGCATTTCAGAGAAGGGTATATGATATGTGGTGTATTGGAATAACCTTACCTTAGGTAGTCTTAAGAACAATCTAGGTGTGTGTGAAAGGGTTGTATGGGCGGTCACTTCATAAATTACTTAGGAGGGTCTTAGGATAACCTTCAGTAGAGGGTCCATGTGAATATTCTTATGTAATGAATGTTACTTGAATATGTATTATATGTGATTGATGACTTGTTATATGTCTCTCAAACTCTTTTATGAGGGTTTTTTATCAAAATGTCATGAAGCATGTTTATATTCTAAATATCCCTTTTTTATGGTTTTGGCATGACTTTCATATTTAGTTCATTCAATGTGCTAACCCCTTCTTTTTTCTTTTTGACTAAAGTGTAGGAAATTGGAAGTATTGATATGTCAACGAGGATAGATAAGTTTCTAAGAGTTGAAGATGAAGTATTGGTGAGTCCTCATCGATTCGAGGACAAGACTCACATGTTCCCTTATGTCTTTAGTCTTATTTTAAGTCTTGTATGGCTTAGTCCCAATGTTGTACATTCAAGTATTAGATGGTTTAAAGAGACATTGTAAAGGTTGATGTTTTTAAAGAAGTCTTCCGCTTGTTTATTAATGAAAGTATTCTTCGTGTGTGAATAAAGTTTTAGATTCTTACTTATTTTTAAGTGTATATTATGCGATAATTGATACAAGAGGCTTGTGTGGGACTTTTCGGGGTCCCATTCGTTGGTAACTTCTGGGGGGTGCTTCTCGGTCGTTGAAGTTGATCAGGTATCTTTATTGAGTATTTCAGATTATATTGAGTTAAAATATTTTCATTAATAGCATCTTTATGAGTTGAGTTTGCACTTGAGTTCCTGTATTGTTGAGTAAGTCTTCCGTTGAGTATCGAGCCAATATAAGGTTTCACTTGAGTAAGTCTTCCATTAAATGTATGATATATTCTAGTGCCTAGATTGCAAGTCAAATAAACTTTATGCATACCAAGAGGAATCATTCCACTTTTCACTTGATAATTATTTTTACATCAGCATGATTTAATAGACGTAAATTCATATCCTCTTAGTCTTTTACAATATTGTGCGCTATTGTATCAAAGTTATCGTCAAAGATATATCATTTTGTATCGATTCTCAATACGACATAACTTATTGAGATCTCATCGTTACATTAATTTTAGGTAGCTACCCCTATCATGATGTTTCATAAAGTGTTATGGCGTAGACTCTCCAAGAACATATTTTCTCATTACTATGATCATTTGGATTCTTTGATCCTCCATTTTTTTTCAATAATTATTTTATTAGAATTTATTAGTATATCATGCGTTATGCATGTCGTAGACTCTATCCTTAAGGGACATTCAATAGGAATATTTACAACTCTTGTGTTGCTTCTAATCTCCCCCTTATGTTAGACAAACTAACATAAATCTCAATCATTTGGAGAATCTATCTTTGTGCATCATTGTATATTCATTAATTATATACTACATACCAAAATAATCAGATAAAAAATATTTGGTCCCTGATCATAAATAAATTGAAAGAAAATCTGATCATAATTTATTGGTTTGATGCATGCAATTACTTTTGTATATTCATATTTCAAATCAACACATAGAGCTTTATTTTCACAAGCAATAATTTCATATTCTTAAAGTTGTGCTCTTAGCTCAATTAACTTGTACAAACAATTTTGTGAATGTCAAACTGCAAGTTTACAACTCGCACATGTGATTATATTATAGATGCACCTCTTTATCATATCACATACTAAGTGAACGGGTTCATATTCACCTTCTATACTATTCAGAATTTAGGGATTTAGTCTCGACTTTAGTTTATCCAATCAACTTATCACGAAAACAGGCGATATAAAGAATTCTTAGATAATCTTCTAGTTCTTCAATGTATGTCTATTACTAAGTATGCACATTTTTGAGATGATCAAGATATTCATGCCAACTAATAAAATTATTAGTATTAGTAAACTTAAAATTTACTATGTCATGTGTCTTTTGCTTTAGTAAATTTCTTATTTATTACTATTATATGAGAAAATTTCATCTTTAATACTCCCGGAGTAAATTTCAGATTTGATTTCATTGTTATTTGCGTTGCTTAGATACACCCGTAAATATTGAATTTTTGCTTTAATATTCGGGTTACATAGTAACATTAGCATGTTTGTCTTTGATATTTCGGCCAAATCCAATAATTGAATGTTGTAGAATTTTTATTTTTTTTGTTCGGCTCAAGTTTGATCCTAGGGATCATCCTTATTTTTGCTTATAAAAAGTCAAATTCTTAGCAATAGATATTTTATTAATTATTGATAATTCTAGTATGCTAATTGATTCTTATTATTATATTAGTATTGGATTTCTAAACTGATTTCTCTTTTCTCATAAGCCTTATTATATATATATTTTTCGTACTAGTACGTGATTTAGTTGATTTGTTAATTATTTAATATATGAACAAATTTGAATATAATTCCCTCTACCTTTAATGATTATGTCTAAAATTTAATTGATTGAATCAATTAATTCTCTAAAATTACTTTTCCCTTATTCATCTTACATGGGGTATTATGGTAAACTATATTTGCTTACCATAATAAATATTCGACTGATTGCTTAGTTGTCTATATTTGGTAAAAATAATTTAAAATCTTATTTAACTCTTTTATATAAAAAGATATTATTAATGTTTTTCCTAATTTTATTCTTACTTATTTATTTTTGATAATGAAATATTTTTTAATTTTTCTGATTTTGGATCCTCTTCACTTAAGGAAAAATAATATTACTCTCTCTTAATTTATTCTTACTTGCTTATATTTGATAAAAATAATTAAAATATTTTTTAATTTTGGCTCTGTTTGAAAATAACGAAATAGTATTATAATTGACTCCTTAATTTATTTATTTTCCTTATGTGTTCTTCCCCCCCCCCCCCCCTCCCCCCCCTTTGCTATATAAACTCAACTTATTCTCACTTTTCAGAGGGAGGTCTCTCAATCAAAAGTTCTCTCATCACTCTCTCATTATCTCATTGTTCCCTGTCTTTAAAATACTAAATATTACTCTCTATCCCGGAAAAGAATTAAGAACTTTAGTTAGACTTCGCATTATTCTTTGGGGTAGTATTGTTGTGTTGCGGTTGTCGCTTGAAAATCTCACTAGATACTTCATTGCTGATAAAACTTTCTGCATAATTGGTTATCTTGCTTTACTATTTTAAAATTCATTTTGCAGAATTGGTTATCTTGCTTTATCATTGTTATGTGTTGAAAACAAAAGGAAGCATCCAAGATAGTTCTCTTATCCTTTCTCCCTATGTGTGGTAATATGTCTTCGTCTATGCTTTGTCATTTTTATTTCTTATATGTGTTGTTTATACATGTACATATTAGAGTAATTTGTTACTATAAGTGCTCTATGTTACAATTATTTTTCCATTGTATATGTGTTACCTCACCTATTCTAGCAGGTTTTGAACTTAGAGTTATACATGATGAAGAGTGGCCTAGAAGAAATTGTGGATGAAGCTTCGTTCATTTTAATGTTATATATATACATATATATGTTTATTCATTCGTTATTTTTGTTTGTAATTTTTGTACAACTCTTTAATTACATATGTGAAATAAATTTGAGGATCGTCTAAGGGGAGGGGTATTATGTGTTACTTGTCACTTTGTCGCAAAATCTTGTTTGATTAATCAAGTTAAATCTAAAATCAAATAATAATGATAAAAAGTTTCCATTGCTTTGATCACTTATTTAATCTTGTCTATTTAATATTTGAAACTAATTTGGTATCAATATTAATTAATTGGCGTTCCGCATATCCTTTAGGTGGTAATACTAATGAATAAAATCAACCTCTTGTCATTAATTTGTTTTAAATGTCATTCCTACACCTAAAATCCATGCCTATTGGATTGAACTGAATATTTGCATAAAATGCTCGTAAATGTTCATCAGTTTGGTTTGTCATTAGAAGTCATGCCTATAGGATTTAATTAAATAAGATTGTTCATTAAAGTCACTCTCTAGTAATTTTCAGCATATTTTGAAACTAGATAATCTGTCAATATTTTCAACTCTATGCAAAAGAATTTTTTTTTGCATACAATATTATTTTGTGCTTCTTCATAAAAAAATTTTCATACTAATTTGGATAGAGAATCCGCAAAAGAAATAATAGTTAATATTTCTGCATCTAATAAAAATAACAGTCTAAGAAATATTTCTGCATAAATATTCTACTTTCTAATTTCTGCAGTAATTATTTCCTGCCCAAAGAATATATTTATAAACATTAATAACCAATCTGAAAATCTGTCAATGTTCTGAGAAACAATTTTCTGCATTAAAACAAACTAGTCACTTAGAATAATTTTCTGCATTAAAACAAACTAGTCACTTACTTAGAATAATTTTCTGCATTAATATGAAATCTATTGTTGTTCTTAAAATAAGTTTTATGCCTAACTAAATAAAATTTGTTGTCCTAAGTTATATCTTTCCATTAATAATTGAATTTTCTATTGTTTTAAAATATATATGCATGTGGGATCACTCCTTTGTTATACTTGGAAATGAAATAAAATCTTTTGTCACTAATTGTTACTCGTTATAAAATCAATTCAACACTAAAATTTGCATCCATGTCATTATTTGCCTTCTCATAATTAATTTTTGTTATTATGATATGTTCTTGTGCCACATACTTTAGCATAAAGACCTTTTACAATTATATGTTGTTTGCAAAAGCATGTCTAGTTAAATTTAGAGGCCTAAGTGAGAAATTGTCATGCTAAAATGACCGTATTGTTGTTTTGTTTGTTTGACTTGGTGTCCTAGCTTATATTTTAATTTGTCTAAACACACCCTATAAAGAGTCCAATGCCTCTTGGACATTAAGTTGGGACGATTAGGCACCTTATAGGTACAAAATGCATGCAGTGGTGGGGTAGGGGTGGTTGTTTCTACGGAGATAATGACATCGACTCAAGCTTGAAAGAGAAACCTTGATTTTGTATGTCCCTACATGGCAGCCTATCGGAAAATAAAAGAAAGTCGAGTGCTGACCCAAAAGTCTCTCTCAGAGTCTCCCTTCACTTTATCTCTTTTATTTGTTTGTTTAATTATATTTATTTGGGGTAGCTCAAAATAAAATATAAAATTATTTGCTTATTTATTTGTCTCTTTTCTATCCTCTTGCTTATCTTTAAATTTTTATTTAATGTTTTATTTATTGTTATCACTTAGTTTTGTATGCCTAAATAATTAAATAAAAAAAATAAATTTATTTCTCAATTGTTTGATATTTTATCACTTAGTCTCGCATGCCTAAATATTTAATTAAAATAAAGATGCTATCTTAATGGTTTAATATTATATTATCACATAGCTTTGCATGTTCAGCTAATAATTAGAATAATAAAAATAGATTTAATTATTCAATATTCTTATCACCTAGCAAACATATTAATTTAATAAATAATAATGAAGTGACCTTAACCTCCACATAAATTGCATGAGATACGGTTGGGACCTACATTTGTGGACCTCGAGGGATGTCTAACACCTTCCCCTTGAGGTAATTTGAATTCTTACCCGTTTCTCTGGTTCGTTGACCTTAGCTAAATTTAGTTAGGTTAGATAAGTTCCCTAACATGCCTTAATTCGTTAGGCCGCGATAAAATCCGTTTTGAGAAAAATGGGGCGTGACAGTCCCTAAATAGGATTCCTAACCATATCCTAAAAGGACTCCAGATAATTAGAAATTCACTATAATATAAATTGTTTATAACAGATTTCTTTTTCTTTTCTTGTTAAATTTTTTCTCTTTTCAATATCTACTTTCCTTGTATCTTTTGAATTATTCTTTTTTTTAACTCCACCTTCATAAATCACAGTGACAACGATTCATCATTGCGCCAATTTAATCACTGTTAAACCATAACAAATAATCAAAATATGAAAATTAGAAGTTCTATCAAATCAAAATTGTCTTCTTTTTATATCAACATCACTATTTTTTACCTTTCTTTTAGGAAAGAGAAACTACTTAATAAAGTTCAAAAAAGAAATGAAAGAATCTAATAATACTATATTTTCAAAATACAAAATATGAGCAAGAATGGTGATTTTTAATTTCTGACTTAATGAAAAAGGTCCTTAAAAGGCTATTAACTGTGATTCGGGGACGATGAGAAGATGTGTTTAATTTATTAAATACAAAATCAAATAAAAAAAGAAAAATGCACAAGTACCCCCTAGGCTATGATCAAAATCTCGAAAACACACCTTAACTAAACTAAGGTCCTATTATCCCCCTGAACTTATTTCACCTTTTGTCTTACGTGGCACACTCCATGACTTCACACAATTGAATGTCACGTAAGCCAAAAAGGTGCACAAAATTTCAAAAAAAAAAGTTCTGGGGGTAATAAGGCCTTAGAATAGTTAAGTTGGGTCTCTGGAATTTCGGTCATAGTCTAGGCGGGTACTTGTGCATTTTCCCATTAGAAAATTTTAGATGACATTTTAATACTAGTTTGGAGCTATAATATTACTCCTTCAAGCGCCCAATTTTCGTAAGACACAACTACGATAAAATGGTTGAAAATGGTGTGTTTATCGTGAATATATTAGTTTTATGAGTAATAAAACTTTCGCAAGCCTTTGGTATCTACTTCAAATTAAAAGGGTATAACTTCGATGAGTGTGTGTGTATATATATATATATATATATATATATATATATATATATATATATATATATATATATATATATATATATATATATATATATATATATATATGAGGTGCACTATTAGAATATTGATGATGAACAACAAAGTAACCAAAAAAAAAAAAACAATAAGGTGAGTTGCAGAGTGATAATTATTTATTTGATGATAAATAGAAATATTCGTTATCATAGTCATGTAAGTATCACGTCACAACTATGTAAGCACCACATTATTATTTTCAATTGTTTTTTTTGCTTATTCATCTCTTTTCTTATATATTTTCTGAAATTTATTACACTAATCAATTAATTAAAAATGCATTTTAAAATTCAAACTGCCCCATCTTCTCCACTCTTCTATTCTATGCCCCTCCCCCCTTCCCCCTTTTCTTCTCTCTTACTAGCTTCTTTATTTCTCGAATTTCCAATCTTTCAATAGTTATTTTCTTTTTCGACATTCATCATTTTTTTTAAAAAAAATAGCATACTTACTTTTTTTCTTTTTTGGACACTCTCTCTCCCACAAATTTGTCCATTGTAGAATGATAATTTTAAAGTTATTTTTTTCTTAATAACTCAAATGAAAAACAAAGGTTGTGCAAAAAAAAAATTGATACACCCACATTTTTGCATCATAACTAAAGGTTGTGTAAGAAATATGAATTAACTGTTGAGTTTTGTGATTAATGAAGGGCTGGAGGATGAAGATGACGAAAAAATTTTAATATGAAAGAAGAAAGGTATAAGGAGTGTTTCAATGAGAAAGAAGACATTTGGGAAAGACAACAAAATAAAGAGAGAATAAAAAGATTAAATATTTTTTAAAAAGAAATTATTCCCACAATTTTCATTCACTTATTAACAAGAAATTTCACATTTTTTTAAACTTCAACTTATAAAAAAAAATAGGGATAATGCACAAGTACCCCCTCAACCTGTGCCCAAAATTTCAGAGACATACTTATACTATACTAAGGTTCTATTGCCCCCTGAACTTATTTTATTAATACTTTTCTACCCCTTTTCAGCCTATTTGGCACTATCTTGTGGGCCGATGCTGATTAACTTTTTTTTTCAAGTTAGTATCACATAGGCCGAAAAGGGGTAGAAAATTACTTATAAAATAAGTTCAGGGGGATAATAGGGCAATAGTATAGTATGAGTGTCTCTCTCGTATTTCGAGCATAGGTTGAGGGGGTAATTGTGCCTTTTTCCAAAAAAATATATAAACTAATAGTTATATATTGGCCAAAAAAATGTCATGTGTATAATTTACACTTTAATTTTTAGGCTAAACCCATCAGTGACCCCCTAAACTTGACATCAGTTTTCACTTAGACACCTCAATTAGACGATGTTCATTTTAGACACCTCATGTAGGGTTTTGTTGTGTCATTTTGACACTTTTTGCTGACATGTCAAAGTGAGTGTGATACACTCAACAATAGCGCATGAAAGGCTTAATTTAGCCATTTTTATTTTATTTTCTCTATTTCTTCTCCATTTTTCAAGCCACGACCCCCTATCTCTTTTTTTTCAAGCTTAAATTCCTTCAATGGAGGTCAATTTTTTAATTCAAATTCATTTTCAAATCAGTTTCTTCTTCTTCATTGTATTACTTATCTAAATCTACCATCACCTCCCTCCTTTTTTTGTCGAAAAAATGAATACCAACACTCATATTTCATATTTACTCTCTCCGTCTTTCTTCCTCTAACTCTTTTCTTTCCAAAAAATAATACTAAAAAGAAACAAGATGAATAAAAATGAAAAATAGTAAAAGAAAAGAATTTTTTTTGAAAAGCACAAAAGAGATTTTGAGTGTAATGAAATAAGAGATTTTCTAATAATAGTATTTTAAATTTATTTACTAAATAGATTTTGTAATTATTTTTAACTTAAAATAACATATGTAATTATCTAACTGATTGTTTGTCACGTCATCAACAAGTGTATTACATTCTCCTTTAATTTTTTGTTAATTATCAGAAAAGTGTCAAAATGACAAAATACAACTCTACATGAGGTGTATAAAATGAACATTACCAAATTGAGGTGTTTAAGTGAAAATTGGTGTCAAGTTTAAGGGGCTACCGATGGGTTAATATTAATTTTTGTGTATTTATTATTGACATATTACATAAATATGCTCTTTAACTTTGCCTAGGGGTGTGCATCCGTCGGTTCGATCCGATTTATGTATTATTGGTTCGGTTTATCAATTTTCAATTTTTAAATAGAGAAAATGCATAAGTACACCCCAACCTATGCCCGAACTCAAGATACACACTTATACTATACTAAGGTCCCATCACCCCTGAACTTATTTTATAAATAATTTTCTATTTTTTTCGGCCTACATGACACTAGTTTTTTTTAAAAAATGTGAACACGTGCTGGCCGCACAAGATAGGGCCACGTAGGCCAAAAAAGGATAGAAAATTATGTATAAAATAAGTTCAGGGGGGGTAATCGGGCTTTAGTATTGTATAAATGTGTCTCTGAGATTTCGAGCGTAGGTTTGGGGGTGGGGCGGGGGTTACTTGTGCATTTTCTCTTTTAAATATGCTAACCCTATAACAAACCAATAAGATATCCTTTATGAGTTTTCAGTATATCGATCTTTTATCATTATCAGTCGATTTTTGATTTATCCAATAAGAAAATGTCTGTAAAATATTATATGGCTTATCACTTCTCAAATTGTTTTGATATAGTGAAACATTTGCATCAATAAGAGAAAATATAGTACTGAGGCTATAATTACATGTTACCATCAACACATAATATGTAATTTTTTATGTTAATTAAATTATGGACCTTTACAAAGCTGCAAAATGCTATAACTTACAATTACAAACTAAAACTAAAATAAAATAGTTCAACTAGACTAAAACTAAAACTAAAATCAAATAGCTACAATTGTGAATCTCTTACTTTAATCTTTAGGTTTTGAGTAAACAGTGAAAACTAGTAAGCGGCCTAGTATGATACTGGTAGAGTACGAATAATTTAATATAGTTATAGTGTCTAATTATATATTAAATTATTAATATTTAATAATTAGGAAGGGTAAAATAATAAATTATTACCATCTTATTGAGTTATCAGTTTACCCAATAATCTAATAGTAAAAACTAATATCCAATTAATAACTCAATAACATTTTTTTTGTTCGGTTTATTCATCGATTCATTTTTTGCACACCCTTATTTGTCTTATTTTATATTTGTGTCCTCTAACTTTGAGTATACACAAGTAGACACTTAAGTTTGTATAAAATTGAACAAATAGATACACACGTCCTATAGGTCATCCTACGTGGCAATTTGTGTCATACGTGGTGTCATATGTGTATTGTGCTACATAAGACTAATGTGTCAACTTGTTCAACTTTATACAAGTTTAAGTCTCTATTGTACACATACAAAGTTGAAGGGTATAAATGTCATATGTTGTCAAGTTAAATGACATATATATATATATATATATATATATATATATATATATATACATACCTTTATTATTTCATGCACTTTGAGGAGAGTGAGTTTACTTTGTCACGTCATCTCTTAGGTGAGCAATACTAAAATAAGTTTTGTGGGGATTTGATTTATTTGCTCTTGTAAAAATAAAAAGGGAAAATTCATCAAATCCCCCCTGAATTTGGCAACAAAACTCACTTTAGTTCTTTAACAATACGAGTGTTTAAGTATCCCCTTTAACAATTCTGAACTAATTAAACAACACCCTAAGAGTTAACGTGGCAAAGTGAGTGTACTCACTCTCCTCAAAGAGCGTGAAATAAAAAAAATGAAAGGTAAAATCATACACATGACATTTTTTTATTGGTCAATAGCTAACTAATAATTATTATTTTTTTACAAGTTAAAATTAAAAGAATGTGAATTTTCTTGTTTAGAAGTAAATGAAATTTGTAGATTTAATTATTTTCGAAAAATATTTAATTTTTTTGTTCTCTCTTTAGTTTGTTGTCTTCTCCATATGTCTTTTTCTCCCATTGAAGCACTCCTAATACTTTTCTTCTTTCATATTAAAATTTTTCATTCATCTTCATCTTCATCTCTCATCTCACCCGTCTTTCATTAATTATAATAATTCAACACTCAATTCATATTATTGAATTCAAACTTTCTTAAATTTTAAAGGGAAATTGCACAAGTACCCCCTCAACATATGCCCGAAATCTCAGAGACACACTTATACTATACTAACGTCCTATTACCCCTGAATTTATTTTATAAGTAATTTTCTATCCCTTTTTAGCCTACGTGGCACTAGTTTGAAAAAAAAAGTCAACCATCTTGGGCCCACAAGATAGTGCCACGTAGGTCGAAAAGGGGTAAAATATTATTAATAAAATAAGTTCAGGGGGGTAATAGGACCTTAATATAGTATAAGTGTGTCTCTGAGATTTCGGGCATAGATTGAGGAGGTACTTGGGCATTATCTCAATTTTAAATAATATATTTTGAATTCTATTAGTTGTGATGCAAAAAAATGTTGGTCCATCAACTTTTTTATACAATCTTCATTTTTCATTTAAGTTGTTAAGAAAAAAATAATTTTAGAAAAATATGATTGTCCAATGCAAAAATTTGTGGGAGAGAAACGGTTTCAAGAAGAAAAAGTAAGTATTTGATGAATTTTGAAGAAGAAAACAATTATTGAAGGTTAAAAATTATGAGGAAAAAAAAAGCTAGTGAAAGTTGACAATGGTGAAAATCAAGAAAGAAAAAGATAGGGGAGGGGATAGAGAGAAAGGGTTAAAGAAGATGTAGCAATTTGAATTTAAGGTGTATTTTTTATTAATTAATTAATGTAATGAGTTTAAGAAAATAAAAAAATTATAAATTAATGATGTGATGATTACATGACTATGATATAACAAGTGAGGATGATATTTTATTTTTAGAATTGTATTTAAATGTCAGTAAAATTAAATCACTGAAATAAGTTTTACCCCCAAATTCTGGAGTATTTGATGTATTTTTTCAAATAAAAAGCTTACATGTAGTAAAAAACATAATGGCACATGATGTTGAGACTAGAGACTTATCTCCCCTGAACAGCTGGAATAAATTCCTTGAAGGAAAATGGCAGGTTTGAATGAAGAGTTGAAGTCGTTGTTTTTGTTGAAAGGATGGAAGTTGTACCATCTGAAACAGATGAACTGTGTCTTGTTCACTTGTGGCCTCTCACATCACACTTTTTTTTTCAGCAAACTACTCCGCCTTTGCTTACTTCTTCCTTCATTCCCATCTTCTTATGCTTCTTCTCTCTTCAATCACATCACAAGACCCGCTATACATACATGGAACATCATGTTCAAAGGATTTTCTAATAATACTTCACACCCTCAAAACTCCTCCATTAGTTTATACATTCAAATGCGCCAACATGGGGTTTTTCCTAATAAACATACTTTTCCATTGCTTCTTAGAGCCAAGAATGAAAACCCACATCTCATTTTCCCACAAATTTTAAAGTTCGGATACATTTCTGACCAATTTGTGCAGAATTCTTTGGTTTCTTGTTTTGCCAGCAGTGGGTATGTCGACCTTGCACGCCAAGTGTTTGATGATATTACGCATAAGGACGTACTTTCTTATACTGCTTTGATTGATGGGTATGCCCGGAATGCTCTGCCAGTTAGAGCTTTGAAACTTTTCCTGGAGATGAGACAAGCACAAGTTAAGGTGGATGAAGTGGCTGTTGTAGCAGCTCTTTCTCCTGCTGGAACGTTAAGATGTGTTTGGTTTGGCAAGTGTCTTCATGCTTTCTATATCGAGCCAGGGAGGGTTTCTAGGGATGTTTACATTGGTAGTGCTCTTGTTGATATGTATTCTAAATGTGGATTTTGGGATGATGCCATGAAAGTTTTTGAAGACATGCCTTACAAGAATCTTATTTCTTGGACTGCTATGATTGCTGGCTCTCTACACTGCAATAGATGTAGGGAAGCACTCTCTGTTTTCGAAGAGATGCTGTCCAGAAAGGTTGTGCCCAATCAAGTAACATTGACAAGCGTCCTCAGTGCATCTACTAAGCTTGGGGCATTGGAGCAGGGCAGATGGATTGCTAATTATATAAAAGCTCACAACGTAAAATTTAATACAGCACTTGCCACTGCTTTGATAGATATGTATGCAAAGTGTGGGTGCATTGAAGAGGCACTGTTGGTTTTCGACAATCTTCCAAATAAAGATGTTTATCTATGGACTGCTATGATACATGGCCTGGCAACACATGGTGATGCTGCAAAGTCCATGACCTTCTTCTTAGAAATGTTGAGACATGGTATAAGGCCCAATGAAGTAACCTTCATTGGTATTCTCAGTGCGTGTTCTCATGGAGGACTTGTGGATGAAGGACGCCAGTTGTTCTCATTAATGGACCAAGTTTACGGTTTAAAACCTAATTTAGATCATTATGGCTGTATGGTCGATCTGCTGGGTCGGGCAGGATATCTGGAAGAAGCTTGTAAATTGATTCAAGACATGCCAATGAAACCTACTCCTAGCATATGGGGTGCTCTCTTTGGTTCTTGCATGATTCACAAGGCGTATGAATTAGGTGAATGGATAGGAAGATATCTAATCGATATACAGCCTTATCACAGTGGCAGATATACACTCTTGGCGAATTTGTATTCTACTTGTAAAAATTGGGAAGGGGTAGCTCATGTTAGGAAAATGATGAAAGAGATGGGTGTGGAAAAGACTCGAGGGTGTAGTTGGATCGAATTGAACGGGGAAGTGCATGAGTTTATTGCCTTTGATGGTTCACATGCTAAGTCTGAACATATTTACACCATTTTAGATAACCTAGTCAGTCATCTACAACACATTACCATTTCTCCGTGTGCTGATTCATTACTTCTTGAGAGTAATGGAACAATGCAACATTGTTGATGAAACAATGGTTATCTAACCATATATATCATACAATCACTACTGTACATTGTTGCAATGACCACTGTTGGGAGCCAGATGCAACAGTGCAATATTTGTAGAAATGGGATATTTTTTATCCAACTTTCATAAGAAACTAGCAAGATTGAAAAATAGAACCAACCTTGTTAGTTGGTTGAGGACCTGGTATGACTATTTCTGGAGTCAACTCTCGTTTTTGTGCTTGAGACTCAGCTCTAGCATTTTAAAATTCTTGGCGTACGACTTTGATCAGTATCTACATATATAATGGAAAATAATAGGAGATCGATATCTAACACAAGTCACGGAGACTACATAAACTACTGACTGTGTTGCACTTGAAATCTATACCTGACTTTTCACCAGCTGGAATATAAAGGCACAGGCTGAACCATAAAGCAATTTTCTACTTATCTTTTTCCTCTTCTCATATATTTTACTAACTAGTTCCTGGGTTCAATACACCACCGGTCTCTTCCTTCAATATCAGTTTGTGGACCACTATTCTTTTGCATGCATTATAAGAATTGAAACTGAACGTACCAAATTATCAAAACATAGTGATGGTCTAACGTGCCCGGATTCTTCACTTTTAGTATCAAGCCACTAGGATGTGATGGATTTAATGCTTATTTCCTCAAGACTCCTGGTCTGTGATAGGAGAAGAAGTCACTCAAGCAATCTTGCAATTTTTCAATACTGGTAGAATGTATCATCCTATAAAATTCTACTTCTGTTGCACTAATTCCTAAGGTCCACAATCCATCAAAAGTAACCGCAGTTTATGTATGATGAACTTCCAATACACCCTTAATTAATAATGCCACATTATCCTTGTAAATATTGGTTTAAGTTGAGATTAAGGGAAGAATTAGTCCATGAATTATGTATGATATTATTTAGTACTATGATAGAAATTTTGGATACACCCTATATGCTATTATTAATATCTTCGTTGATATTAGTAATACATATGATACAATACCATGAGACTATTCTACATAAATTATCTCTCAAATCATTTTATTTATTTTCTTAATTTTATGTTTGATATTTGTGCTAGTAAATTCATTTAAACAAATTAGCTTACAAATTTTATTATTTAAAAAGAGTTGTTTATTGCTAAATAAATTCAATACAATAGTTGAAATGGGAATTGTGTAACATATAACTAATTGAAAAGGCAAATATATCATCACACGACGTTTGTGACCTCAATTGAATGTATTATTTGTTAATATATATATGCGAGTTTCCATCTTTTTTCAATTGAAAATTGACGTTTTGTGAATGATCAATTTATTAAGATGACAAATATTTGCCCTCAAATAATTTAAGTGAGAAGATGTCAACAAAATTGTTCTTTCCTAACTAGTTAGAAGGCTATAAAAGAAATAATATTGTCCAGACAATTATTTAGCTTGACCTTATTAGATGAAATAAAAAACCTCCTCCTTGACTTGCAAGGAAGTTCACTCCCTCATTATATAGCACCTCAAAGTATGCTTCTTCGGGGTTTGCTCCCCCAATACCAACAACATTTACACTCTTCAACCCACTACCCAATCACATTTTTTGACAAGATATCCAACTGGGTCATCATTTTGACCATATTTTGGTTTCTCTTTGTCACGACCCAAAACGTGTCGTGAGTGGCACCCACATTTATCCTCCTATGTGAGCGAACCAACCAATCTAAACCTCAACATTTCAAACATAATAAATAGAAAACAATGCGCAAGACTTAAAACTCGTTAACAAAATCAATAATCAACTTCTCAAACTCAAACACTTATTATTATCCCCAAAATCTGGAAGTCATCATCACAAGAACATCTATCCTCAAATTACTAATCTAAGAGTATCTAAGAAGCTAAAATAAGTAAAAAGATAGTCCATGCCGGAAGTTCAAGGCATCAAGACATGAAGAAGAAGATCCAGTCCAAGCTAGAAGCGTTAGCTCATCCTGAAATCCGGTATAATGAAGACTGGCTAGAGTTGCGGTTGAATTGAAGACGACGGTACATTTGCTGCACTCCACAATAACAAAGAAAGAAACATACAAGTAGGGGTCAGTACAAACACAAGTACTGAGTAGATATCATCGGCCAACTCGAAATAGAAAACAGTATATATCAGACAATATCATAAATTCAACTACAATACTCAACGGGTAGCAACAACAAGTACTATAATCATTAATAAGTACGCCAAGTACACCCATGAGGACACAAGCCTCCATACCATACTCATTTGGGAAATAGGTTCATTAAATTGAGTATATTAACATCTTTCAAGATTCATTATCTTTATTCCTCTTGTGTCGGTACGTGACACTCCGATCCCCTAATTCTACGTGTCGGTTCGTGACACCCGATCCCCTAATTCTACGTGTCGGTTCGTGACACCCGATCCCCTAATTTCTATGTGTCGGTTCGTGACACCCGATCCCCTAAATCTACGTGTGGTTCGTGACACCCGATCCCCTAATTCTACGTGTCGGTTCGTGACACCCGATCCCCTAATTCTACGTGTCAGTTCGTGACACCCGCTCCACTAATCTCATTCTATTAATTCATCAAGCCTTCTTTTATACCAAGGCATCATCAACCTCATTACTTTAGTTCATCAAGCCTTCTCTTATACCAAGGCATCATCGACCTCATTATTTTAGTTCATCAAGCCTTCTTTTATACCAAGGCATCATCATTAACAGGGTAAATTTAGGATTAGAGATTCAATAGACTCATCATGCTTATTCATCACATTATATAATCACATCATGTAAGCACACAATTAAGCATATAGAAGGTTTTATAATACTACCCAAAACATATCATTCGCTATTAAGAGTCTACTACGAATAGCATAAAAACCATAACCTACCTCCACCAAAGATTCGTGATCAAGAAAGCAATTTCCCAAAGCTTTGTTTCCTCTTCGTTTCCCTCTTCTCTCGATCGTTCTCTTTCCCTCTCCTTGTTCTTTCTATTTTTCTTATTCAAACCTTCTTTCTTTTACCCTAATTAGCATATAATTAAGTATAAAAGATGATGAATTAACCCATTAATTAATTCAAGGTTATCTCCTTTAACCCTCAACTAGTTAAATTATTAACATTAACCCACCAAATTTATAATTATAACAGAAATAGTCCAAAACGTCTCTTAAAACATTTAAAGAAATCCGACTCAGCCTGGGATTACGCAGCCTGTGACGGTCCGTCGTGTCTGCGACGGTCCGTCCTGCTGCTTCCGTTACAGAGTTCAGAGACTCAATTCCTTGAAGAGTCTGTGACGGTCCGTCGTTCCCACGACGGTCCGTCCTACCATGTCGTCACGAAATTCAGAGAGTCGATTTCAGTACCTAAATTTCAGAATTCTAAGTGTTTTGGAACGAGACCCCCTCGACGGTCCGTCGTGCCCATGACGGTCCGTCGTGGGATCCGTCGACCAAGACAGTTTTTCCAGAAATAAAATCTGCGGCTCAAAACGACTAAACATGTCGTTACAATAGATACCAATTTACGCATCGTTCGTCCTCGAACGATTATAAGAAGAAAAACAAGGGCGAAAAGGAGTACCTGAATCTGTAAACAGGTGTGGGTATCTTTCTTGCATATCTGCCTCCTTCTCCCAAGTGGCTTCTTTGACTGGTCGATTCTTCCATTGAACTTTGATGGATGCAATCTCTCTTGACCTTAACTTGCGGACTTCTCTATCTAGAATAGAAACAGGCTCCTCCTCATAAAACAAATTCTCATCAAGCAGGACTGAATCCCAACGGATAATGTAGTTTCCATCCCCATGGTATCTTTTCAACATAGACACATGAAACACCGGATGCACTCCTGACAGTCCTGGAGGCAAGGATAATTCATAAGACACCTCCCCTACTCTCTTAAGTACTTCAAATGGTCCAATATACCTTGGGCTTAGCTTACCTCTTTTACCAAACCGCATCACCCCTTTCATGGGCGAAACCTTCAGCCAGACTTGCTCACCCTCCATAAACTCCAAGTCTCTAACCTTTCGATCTGCATATTCCTTTTGCCTACTTTGCGCCGCTAAAAGCTTTTCTTGAATAGATTTCACTTTCTCCAATGAATCCCTCAAAAGGTCAGTACCCCAAGGTCTAACCTCAAATGCATCAAACCAACCAATGGGAGACCTACATCTCCTCCCATACAATGCTTCGAATGGAGCCATATCAATACTTGAGTGATAGCTATTATTGTATGAAAACTCCGCTAAGGGTAAGAAGTTATCCCAATGACCACCAAATTCTATCACACATGCACGAAGCATATCCTCCAACACTTGAATCATTCGCTCAGACTGGCCACCGGTCTGAGGGTGAAATGCAGTACTAAGGTCCAACCTAGTACCTAATTCAGCATGCAATGTTCTCCAAAACTTAGAAGTAAACTGCGTACCTCTATCTGATATGATGGAGAGTGGAACTCTATGCAATCGAACAATTTCTGAGATGTAGAGTCTAGCTAACTTCTCTGCATTGTAGGTCACCTTGACCGGGATGAAGTGAGCAGACTTAGTTAATCTGTCCACAATTACCCAAATAGAGTCAAACTTCCCCAATGTCTTTGGAAGACCAACCACGAAGTCCATTGCAATTCTCTCCCACTTCCATTCACGAATGGGCATTCTCTAAAGTGTTCCTCCGGGCCTCTGGTGTTCATACTTCACTTGCTGACAATTTGGACATTTGGCAACAAAGTCAACGATGTCGCGCTTCATTCTACTCCACCAAAAGTGTTGCTTTAGGTCACGGTACATCTTGGTTGCACCAGGATGTATAGAGTACCTTGAGCTATGAGCCTCAGTGAGAATAGTGTGAATCAACTCATCGACGCGGGGTACACATACCCTTCCCTTAATCCTCAAAACACCTTCCTCGTCGATTTTTGCTTCTTTAGCCACTCCTCGCGACACCTTATCTCGAATCCGAATCAACTTCTCATCATTAAACTGCTTTCCCTTAAGCTTGTCAAGAAAGAAAGATCTCGCCTCCACACAGGCCAAAAATCCTCCCTTCTCACTTATTTCTAGCCTAATTAAGTCACTAGCCAGAATCTGTACCTCTCTAGCCAATGGGTGTCTTGAAACTTGCAAGTGGGCTAGACTTCCCATGCTCCCTGCCTTTCTACTTAAAGCGTCTGCCAAAACATTAGCTTTTCCCGGATGATACAAGATAGTGATGTCGTAGTCTTTCAGTAGTTCCATCCACCTTCTCTGTCTTAGATTCAAATCTTTCTGAGTAAAGACATACTGTAAGCTACGATGATCCGTATAGACTTCACACTTAACCCCATATAGATAGTGTCTCCATTGCTTTAATGCAAACACTACCGCAGCCAACTCCAAATCATGGGTCGGATAATTACGTTCGTGCACCTTTAATTGCCTCGAAGCATAAGCAATTACATTCTTCTCTTGCATTAGTACTGCACCCAAACCCGAATAGGATGCATCACAATAGATAGTGAAATTCTTACCTTCCACTGGCAGGGTAAGGATTGGTGCGGTAGTCAACAAAGTCTTGAGCTTCTGAAAGCTTTCTTCACACTCGTCCGGCCATACAAATGGGACATTCTGTTTAGTCAATCTTGTCAATTGGGAAGCAATGGAAGAGAACCCCTTGACAAATCGACGGTAGTAGCTAGCTAAACCAACAAAGCTCCTTACTTCTGACACATTAGTAGGTCTTGCCCAATTCCTCACTGTTTCAATCTTAGATGGATCCACCATCACTCCATCCTTAGAAACTACGTGCCCTAAGAAGGACAATGAATCTAGCCAGAACTCACACTTAGAGAATTTGGCATAAAGCTTTCTCTCTCTCAACATTTCCAACACAATTCTCAAGTGCTACTCATGTTCTTTCTTGCTCTTTGAGTATACCAGTATATCATCAATGAATACAATGACAAAGAGATCCAGATATGGATTAAAAATCCCATTCATCAAGCTCATGAAAGCAGCAGGGGCATTCGTAAGCCCAAAAGACATTACTAAGAACTCATAATGCCCATACCTGGTCCGAAAAGAAGTCTTGGGCACATCTGCTGCCTGTATTTTCAATTGATGATAACCAGATCTCAAGTCGATTTTTGAGAAGGTACAAGCACCTTGTAACTGATCGAACAAATCATCAATGCGAGGAAGAGGTTACTTGTTCTTAACCGTTACCTTATTCAGTTGTCTGTAGTCTATGCACATCCGAAAGCTTCCATCCTTCTTCTTCACAAACAAAACAGGAGCACCCCAAGGGGATGCACTTAGTCTAATGAAGCGTTTGCTCAACAACTCTTGAAGTTGGACTTTTAACTCCCTTAACTCAGCGGGAGCCATTCTATAAGGGGTATAGAAATGGGGCGAGTACCCGGTTCAAGATCGATGCAGAAGTCAATATCTCTATCCGGTGGCATACCAAGAAGGTCTGCAGGAAACACATCTAAAAACTCGCGCACTATCGCAACCGACTCGATTGAAGGTACTTGGGTAGTATCATCCCTGAGGTGTGCCAAGAAAGATAAACAGCCCTTACTAATCATTCTCTTAGCACGTAGAAAGGAGACGATACGAACCGGAGTGGAAGTGTAGTCGCCCTCCCACAATAACAGATCTGTCCCAGGCTTGGCTAACGTCACAGTTTTAGCATTACAATCCAAGATCGCAAAATTCGGAGAAAGCCAAGTCATACCCAGAATTACATCAAAATCAACCACTTCTAAGATAACCAAGTCTACATAAGTATTTCTCCCCACAAAAGTCACCAAACAAGACCTATATACTTTTTCAACTATCACAGACTCACCCACCGAAGTAGACACACGAATAGGTATGTCAAGCAATTCACAATGTAAATTAAGACCAGTAGAAAATGAGGAAGATACATATGAAAATGTTGAGCCGGGATCAAATAATACAGAAGCCATACAATCACAAACCAAAAGATTACCTGTGATAACAACATCTGATGTCTCCGCTTCCGACCGCCTAGGAAAAGCGTAACAATGGGCCCTATCACCTGTTTGCCCATTGCCCCTACCATGTTGCGCTGCAGTAGTTCCCATTTGTCCGTCACCCCGGCCGTTTTGGTGACCACCATTACCTCGGCCACCACGTCCTCCAGAATAACGGCCTCTACCTTGATCACCTCTACCTCTAGCTATTGGGGGTTTATAACTCTGTTTTGGACAATTCCTCCTAATATGTCCAGTCTCCCCACATCCATAACACTCTCTGGAGTCAAGCATAGGTCTCTCAGAGAAGTGTTGACCGGTCTGAGGTGGACCCCCAACTACAGTCTGTAGTGAAGACTGAATTGGTCGAACTGAGTAACCTCCTGAACCCTGTCCTCTAGAGTAAGAACCATTAACTCACCTCCCTTTCGAAACCTTTTTGATGTCGATGCCATGGTGAAGTCATCTGGCTTCAGTCCTTCCACCTCTATCACAAAGTCTACCACTTCTTGAAAGGATTTTGCCGTAGCCGCTACCTGTAAGGCTGAAATCCGCAATTCTGACCTCAACCCCTTCACAAAACGGCAAATCCGCTCTTGTGGACTGAAACAAAGTTGAGTGGCATACCTGGATAATGCACGAAACTTAGCCTCATATGCAGTAACTGACATCCTACCTTGCTCTAGGCTTAAGAACTCATCTCTTTTCCTATCCCTCAAAGTCCGGGGGATATACTTCTCCATAAACAAGCTAGAGAATGATGCCCAAGTCATTGGTGGTGCCTCTGTTGGTTGACACTCAACATGTGACCGCCACCACATTTTGGCATTTCCTTGAAACTGATAAGTCACAAACTCAACACCAAACCGTTCTACTATACCCATCTTGTGTAGTATCTCATGACAGTCAACCAGAAAATCGTAGGCATCCTCAGATTCAGTACCCTTGAAGACTGGATGTTTCAATTTCAAGAACTTACTGAAAAGTTCATGCTGATCATTTGTCATTATAGGCCCTGTAGTCAGACGAGGAAACGTGCCTATTTCCAATGAGGCATCCATGCGGGGAGCCACTGTAGCTGCATGTTGTACCTCCGAAACCGGAGGTGTTGGTGCAGAAAACACTGGAGGTGTCTGGCCCTGATCAGATAACCCGCTAAGATAAGCAAGAACCTGATTGATCGTCTCTAGGGTAGGTTGGGGTGGCAATTCCTCATTCTGCACTTGTTCATTCTCCCCATCCTCACCCTCTCTTACCACTTCCTCAGTTGGTGGAGAAGTCACCGCCCTAGTACCAGATGGGCTAGGTGCTCGTCCTCTTCCTCTAGAGGGCATCCTCCCACGACCTCTTCCACGGCCTCTTGTCACTACTCCTCTTCGAGCTACAGCCCCAGTGGCTGGCTCAGACGCTTCTCGTCTTGCCGGTGTTGGTATTGGCGCGGTGTGTGCTCTAGTTCTAACCATCTGCGAAATAGAGTGAAGATGGTCAGATACCAATTTGTATCACCTAGATACCAATTGGATTCAAGTAATAGCACGAAAGAAAGAAAGAATGGAATTTTCCTTAAGTCTTATAGCCTTTCAAAGAAAAGTAAAGGCGTCCCCCTACCGTTCCTTAAGACTCTACTAGACTCGTTCTTGTGTGATGAGACCAACGAACCTAATGCTCTGATACCAAGTTTGTCACGACCCAAAACGTGTCGTGAGTGGCACCCACATTTATCCTCCTATGTGAGCGAACCAAGCAATCTAAACCTCAACATTTCAAACATAATAGATAGAAAACAATGCGGAAGACTTAAAACTCGTTAACAAAATCAATAATCAACTTCTCAAACTCAAACACTTATTATTATCCCCAAAATCTGGAAGTCATCATCACAAGAACATCTATCCTCAAATTACTAATCTAAGAGTATCTAAGAAGCTAAAATAAGTAAAAAGCTAGTCCATGCCGGAAGTTCAAGGCATCAAGACATGAAGAAGAAGATCCAGTCCAAGCTAGAAGCGTTAGCTCACCCTGAAATCTGGTATAATGAAGACTGGCTAGAGTTGCGGTTGAATTGAAGACGACGGTACGTTTGCTGCACTCCACAATAACAAAGAAAGAAACATACAAGTAGGGGTCAGTACAAACACAAGTACTGAGTAGATATCATCGGCCAACTCGAAATAGAGAAAAGTATATATCAGATAATATCATATATTCAACTACAATACTCAACGGGTAGCAACAACAAGTACTATAATCATTAATAAGTACGCCAAGTACACCCATGAGGACGCAAGCCTCCATACCATACTCATATGGGAAATAGGTTCATTAAATTGAGTATATTAACATCTTTCAAGATTCATTATCTTTATTCCTCTTGTGTCGATACGTGACACTGTGATCCCCTAATTCTACGTGTCGGTTCGTGACACCCGATCCCCTAATTCTACGTGTTGGTTCGTGACACCCGATCCCCTAATTTCTACGTGTCGGTTCATGACACCTGATCCCCTAAATCTACGTGTCGGTTCGTGACACCCGATCTCCTAATTCTACGTGTCGGTTCGTGCCACCCGATCCCCTAATTCTACGTGTCGGTTCTTGAAACCCGCTCCACCAATCTCATTCTATTAATTCATCAAGCCTTCTTTTATACCAAGACATCATCAACCTCATTACTTTAGTTCATCAAGCCTTCTCTTATACCAAGGCATCAGTGACCTCATTACTTTAGTTCATCAAGCCTTCTTTTATACCTAGGCATCATCATTAACAGGGTAAATTTAGGATTAGAGATTCCATAGACTCATCATGCTTATTCATCACAATTATATAATCACATCATGTAAGCACACAATTAAGCATATAGAAGGTTTTATAATACTACCCAACACATATCATTCGCTATTAAGAGTCTACTACAAATAGCATAAAAACCATAACCTACCTCCACCGAAGATTCGTGATCAAGCAAGAAATTTCCCAAAGCTTTGTTTCCTCTTCGTTTCCCTCTTCTCTCGATCGTTCTCTTTCCCTCTCCTTGTTCTTTCTATTTTTCTTACTCAAACCCTCTTTCTTTTACCCTAATTAGCATATAATTAAGTATAAAAGATGATGAATTAACCCATTAATTAATTCAAGGTTATCTCCTTTAACCCTCAAGTAGTTAAATTATTAACATTAACCCACTAAATTCATAATTATAGCAGAAATAATCCAAAACGTCCCTTAAAACATTTAAAGAAATCCGACTCAGCCTGGGATTACGCAGCCTGTGACGGTCCGTCGTGCCTGCGACGGTCCGTCCTGCTGCTTCCGTCACAGAGTTCAGAGACTCAATTCCTTGAAGAGTCTGTGATGGTCCGTCGTTCCCACGACGGTCCGTCCTGCCATGTCGTCACGAAGTTCAGAGAGTCGATTTCAGTACCCAAATTTCAGAATTTTAAGTGTTTTGGAACGAGACCCCCTCGACGGTCCGTCGTGGGATCCGTCGACCAAGACAGTTTTTCCAGAAATAAAATCTGCGGCTCAAAACGACTATACAGGTCGTTACACTCTTGGACCTTATGATATGCTCTTTTGTCATTCTAAAAGTGAGAGGAGACACTTGATCCCCACGAGTGTACCATGCTCTGTTAATCTTAGTCATGCCATAGAGGAGATTATATAAGATCTCATAAGGTTGTTGCATTACCCCCTAAAACAAGTTGATCAGTGACACCTTTGTTCATCGAGTCAAGACTCCTATAGAAGTGTTGTAACAACACATTGTTTGGAAGTCCCTAATTCGGACATTAAAGTATCAACTTGTGAAATTGCAGTCAGGTCTCGGGATTGGTTCACCTTCCAAGCATTTGTAGCCTTGAATACTATCTCTTAATGTAACCATCTTTGACGAGGGAAAGAACCTTACAAAGAAAGCTACAGTAAGTTCATCCCAAGTTTTAATGGAATTCCTCAGGAGATCAATTAACTAGTTGGTAGCCAAAGGAAATGGGAACAACTCGAAACAGACTGATTCTTCAGAATGTTCTTAAACGAGAACAGACCACATACGTCCAATTTTTTTTTTTGAATATGCTCATGGAGATCCTCATGGGCTAGCCTCCATATAATCCTTTCATTTGCAAGAGTTATGGCATTGTGCTAGTGACATGGAAGACAGTGTTTCCTCAACAGAAGGTAGACAAATAGACACAACTCCACTCAATTGGATCGGGTCAATAACATCATTCAAATTTCAATATCATCGCGGTGGCCAATTTGGATACCATGACTCCTGTTCAAGCTCATTTCTTCTTCTATTCAAACACAAACACAACCAACATAAATTAAAAATAAAATAAGTCGATTCAACTACAACATAAAAAATCACAATTCAAACGTCAATAAGAGAATTTAAGCAACATCACTCCCAGATAGAGGAGTCACTTTAAATAAACACTTAACTACAACTCATCTAATACTATGTGTAGGTTATTGTAATCTAGTATAGAACCCAACAAAGAGTTGGGGTCGAATCCACATGAAGCGGTACAAGTTTGAATTCAGTTACGAAGTTACAAATGCGTTCTAATTGTTGGTAATAGAAATTGAAATTATCGAAAACATTTAGATAAATTAAAGGGGTTGACGACGAATGTCAGAGAGGGGATTGGTTTGTCTCTTAGCAACTAAAATAAGTGCGAAAAAGGGGAATTAACAAGGTAGAGAGGAATTCTCATGTTTTGATCGATTAAAGGCTACTTTCACTATGTGGGTAATTGAAATTTACTAACGATTATTAAATCTCAAACTATAGATGCAATAGATTTCTCTCCAACAACTATTACGATTCAAGCAGGTTTTCTCGAATATCGACAAGCTTAACAATATAAACAGTCCAAAACCTTAATTTATCTACTCTCTCAAGGTAGATAGGTAGAATCGAGTTTAGGATTCACTCTCTCGGGCTGAATCCACATTAACTCAATAACTACAATCATTAATTGAAAAGCTTGGTTTTAAAGCTCTTTCTCAAGCAAGCGTAAAACTCTAAATTAGAATTGCATCTGTAATATAATTCATAGATTACTACACAAATGTCGATTAAACTCACTTCAATTAAGCATTTAAATCAGTAAACATCTATACACATAAGCTAATAAGTCAATAATCACATGATCACACCCCAAGAATTATAGTTTTAGCTACACATTATAAAAAGAGAGAAACAACTACCAACTGTATTAGCCATGAGCTAGGTAATAGTTTCCAAGTCTCTACAATGCTTCAAATCCAATTTAATCAAAAACCTAATTGCAATTCCTCAACCAAGTCTCAAAAGCTTCAAAGTCTACAATAAGAATTTTTGAAATCAAAACTCCCAATTCTTCATTTGAAGTTCCAATTTTTAGTTTCTCAAATGTTGGTCATCAGGTCCATTAGGCAAAGTAAGTCGGGCTCGCCAACCCTTTTGGTCATCTGCCCTTTGCTCCAGTCCATCGCCGGTTTGTTTTGGCTATTAATCCTCAAGGTTATGTGACTTTAGGAGATCGAGGTCAATGTCACCGAGTCGTTTGGTGGTCCGCCGAATGTCTATTTCCCTCCCAAGTAGGTTCTTCCCCTGGTTGAGACGCTGAACTTTAGGCAAGCTACAGAGCCACTTGGCGATTCGCCAAGTGGTCTTAGCGATCACCAAGATTTCCATCCTTCAACTTCTTCAGCTTGTTCGCTCGTTTTTCTCGGTTATGTATATACCTTGATCCTTAGCCTTCATTGCTGCAAATTAACACTATAAGATCATTTTAGAGTATAAATTAAGCATTTGAGGACACTTAACCATGAAAAAAGACCCAAAAAGGGAAAAAAGATTGAGTTATTGTTGGCTCCAATAAGGGCAATGAGTCAATATCCATGGGTGATGCCGTTGTTGAAAGTAAAAAAAAATACGGAAGTTGATACAAAGCAAAAAAAATGCATGGGAATTTCTTCATCATTGTTTTTTGTTTTCAGCAGATTAGATTGCTGATTTTTTTCTATGTTGTTCATCTTTTTCCGATACATATGGATTCAAATTTTTAATCTATCTATTGGTTTTGTTTCTTACATTAATGTATGATTTCTTCGTTTCAACATTATGATAATCATTTATGATTTATCGACTTCAAATATTAATTTTGATTCATAATTTAAGTTATTGATACACAAATTAGTATGCATCATATTCAAGTTATGTGTTTTGATACATAAGTATTACAAGTTTAGTTATTTTTTATATACATATATCCAAACTTATTCAATTGACTATATATTTGTAGGCATTATTAAATATCATTCTTGATATATAACACTAATGTATCAGATACTACATGGATCTAATACATAGTATATATAATACAATATAGTTTCTTAAAACAAAAATGAACAAGTATTTGTATTGAATAGCAATTCTGTCCCTTGAATTTTCCAGTAATTCTCAAATAATAGGACTACTTTGTAGAAATTATTTGTGATTAAGTTACCAATCAACAATATAAATACTATTCAATTACTTTCTTATTTAGCTATCCCAAACTAATATAAATTAGGAATACACATCCAACAAGGTTTACAAAAAGGCAAAAATCTATTACCTTTACAAATTAGAAGGGGATGTTGCTTAATTATTTAGGAATTTGTACACAAGAACCTATTTGTCTCAAAAGTATTACAGTAAAATCTCTATAAATTAATATTCGGTAAACTAATAATTTCTCTAAAATAATATTTTTCTCCGGTTCCTATTTGGGCCAATGAAAAAAATTATCAATTTCATAAGATAATAAGATAATATATTTTCAGAAGATCCCTATATAAATGTATGGCCCCATTAATATCATAAATTTATAATTCTTTAAAAGTACAAAATATATCAAAGACAAATTTAGTCAAATATGATTCTATTGTGTTTTAATTTTTCTTAAAATAAGAATCTAGTTGAAACTCATCTATAACTTTTCTTATTATATCCAAGAGCACCGGTGTTATCCTTTCAAACTGCACCATAAAATTGTAAAGAGTCCTAAATGCAATAAGTGTTTTCTTATGCGTAACTGGTTCTAAAGTTATAACACCATCTTCAACTTCATCATCAACATTTTTTTCCGATGGTATCAACAATTTGTTCTAAGATTTGGATCTCTGAACATGTGTCACTTTCACCCGGATAATCCAACGGGTTATTGACATCCATTTTATTTGGGTGACCGAGATCATTAATCATGACCTCAAGTTCATGAATGACGTTTAATAAGTAGGTACATTCAAATTCTCAGAGATTGTATCTCTGAATAAATTTTGCAGTGTCAAAAATAATTTACTATTGTCACGACTCGGATTCTGGAATTCGGATCACAACTGGCGTCATTGACCTCTTAGAGGTCACAGACAAGCCTCATCTTGCATTCATCACATTCATTTAGTTAAATTTACGGAATATTTAAAACTTTTTATATGTATGAAGTATACATAGACTTCATATAATTATTAACTAGATACATCATATTAAGCTCAACATAAGAGAACAACCATCTAACATAAAGAATCAATTTAAAACTGAAGATGAATAAGTCATAAATAGTTTGCCAAATATGACCTTATTACAAAGCTTCGAAATGAAGGTGCAAAAGAAACGCTAAGGACAAAATCCACTAGCTATGTCTAAAATTAAGGCTAGACTAAATCTGTAGCATCCTCGAAATCATGAGGACCTACCAAATGATTTGGAGAAACGCTGAAGTCCAAACCAATGCAAGTATCGTCAAGTTGTCCTCTGACCTGCACCTATAAAAATAGTAAATAGTAGGGGTTGGTAAACAACTTGTACTAATTATGGGTGTATGCACACATACACATAAGACTATGCATGATCAAAAAAAGCTCTTCCTAAACAACATGCTATTTCTTGAAAGCCTAGTGACTAGACTTTCCTAAATCGTTAGATGTGAATTGTGGTATGAATATGATGTATTTTAATGCATTAAAAGTACACAACTCATTTTCTATATGATTACAAAACATTAGTATCATCCACGTAATTTTAGAACAACTCGGGCGAAGATTTGAGATTTTGATCCTCTTAGGACAAGAGCTCCTCTTTGTACACTTAGATTAATTTTCTGTCTTTTTCTTCTTGTTGTTGTGTAGTTCAATAATTCTTTTGGTCCTATATTTTACTTACAAGTGCAATGATTCATTATAGTCTCATACCCACAATGAATCAATGTAAGTAATCAAAGGACTAAGGAATGATTTCCCTACCTTATAGTGAGTCATTCTTTACACTATATATTCATTACCTTTCATAAGCAATTCTTTATTGATCATGCCATTGATTTCATTATTTCATGTTTATATATTCTACATTTTATATAGATGAGAATTTGGAATCGTTGACGTAGCATAAGACATCTCAAGTGAGGGCCCAACATAAGAGACCTCAATCCGAGGGCCTTTTTTAGCAAACACAGAGTCTGCTTCATTCGTTCATTAGTACTTCACCTTATTCATTTCATTCATTTGTAGGGTGATGTAAACACCAGCTATACCTAGGATGAAGTTTGAGACTCTCATCGGGATCATGAAGTGCAATGACCAAAAATGACCTTATGTCATTACTTGAATCTGATTTCACCTCCTGATTGTCTTGCACAAACACCTTCAATATCGTTCATTTCATTATATTGAAACTCCTCCCTTCCCAAAAGAAGGCATCACCGCTCATCGTTAGCCTATCGGTGCTCAGTATAAAGTTTCATTTCGTTTAACTCATACGTCATGGAAGTTGGCTTCTAGTATGAGGATGTCATAGCTCAATAGATGATTTCTCATCTCATCATTAGTATTAAGTATAGATCAGTCTCAATACTTTCATTAGAGTGTACATAGAGACTGGTCTCTTCATTATCTTTACACTCTCATAGGTGAGTACGTTTTGGTAACATTTACATGGGCTTATTTAAGATTGCTCTCATCTTTCACATTAGTCTCTTATCATGTTGTCACCACATTCATTAATATTAGGACATTTTGTTTTCATAATTACTCACCCCTTTACGTGAATGTTCATTTCTTCTTTATCTTCTAGTATGGACTCAAACATTATGGAGGTTTGCTTCTAGGTTGAGATTTACTTACTCTATTGATAACGGTCATCCTTACTTTACATTGATGAAATGTGAATTTTCCTTACATATCATCCTTTGTCTTTAATGAGACTGGCTCACACCTTCTAACACCTTTATACGTGAGTATTCTTTTTACATAGTAGATTAAGTGTAAGTGACACTTGTCTCACTTCCTTTAACACCCCATTCTGGTCACTTACTTACTTTAAACCCCTTTAATTATGTTATAACTCACGTTACTTACTTACTTTAGTGTAGTAGATCCATATCATCGTTTATGAACGATGTGCACTTCATTCAATGAGTTTCATGAGTTCATATGTCATTCTTTTAGAGCATGTTGAGAGTTGTCCCAATGAGTGGCATGCCCTTGATTATGGGTTCATTGAATTAGTTTAGAAGTGCTTATATTATCATTTGATACTCTAACTACACAAGATTGACATATGATTAGTATTGACCTCAACCTTTGAATATTAAACTACATATCATTTTTGTTGGCATGTGCCAATTCTATGTATGATCATATTTAAATTTAATATGTATGAATCATTAGCCAATCTTTTAATTATTTAACATAATATTATAGCCATTTACATACATCACTTTTATACAATGTATTGTTAGCCATTTTATTGGGTTTCTCTTCTGGACTTCTTTCTCCAAGAAAACTTTCTTAAGAATGATTCAAAGATCTTGAAAACTAGGGTTGTTTCTCGTCATTCTTGTCGAACTCCTTTCCCTAGTATCCTTGTTATGATTTCAATGTTGAATAGGTTAGAAATCATGTTGTTGGTATGTGGTGCTGGCTGATATGAATGTGTATTTGATTAAAAAATGATCGAATGATTCTATTAATTGAACTCATTTGATAATGTATAACAAACTTAGGCATAGATTTCATAACTATATTTGTTAGCATAAACCAATTTTTCATGTGCAACATGCCTAAGTTTTTATACTTTATACATTAGTCAATCTCTAACTTATTTAGAGATAACATTGTATCCAATTCCCATTTAAATTTTGAACAATGTTTTTGTTAGCCGTTTTATTAACATAAGGCAAACATTTACTCAAATTATAATTTCACGGAGATCCTTTTTAGCTAATCTTATAACACAACTTTAGGCATAACGTTTTTTTAATCATCTTGGACATCATCATATTAGCATTTGATGAATATATCATATTTATAATGTCATATTAACAGCAAGTATGCACAACAGACCTTAACATCTTCATACATAACATTTTCAGACATATCTTTAACATAGTATCATTATTTTAATTCACATAATAACACTTAGCATAAAACGAGTTCAATTAATAGATTCATTCGATCATTTTTTAATCAAATACACATTAATATCAGCCAGCACCACATACCAACAACATGATTTCTAACCTATTCATGAAATCGTAATAAGGATACTAGGGAAAGGAGTTCGACAAGAATGGCGGGAAACAACCCTAGTTTTCAAGATCTTTGAATCATTCTTAAGAAAGTTTTCTTGGATAAAGAAGTCCAGAAGAGAAACTCATACCTTACGTAGAACTTAATCTACGAAGACCACCTTGAACAAAACCTTGAATAAACCTTGAAATCGCCATAGAGAAATCGATAAATTTTTCTGTTTTTTCTTTCGTTCGTTGCTTGTTATTTTTGCGTCGCCTTTTCTATGAGTTTGAACGTGATTTTTAGGTTTAAGAACTTATATTGAATTATAAAACTTAGATTTAATATGTTAATTTAATAAACTAATTAACCAATCACCAAAAAGTCTTTCCTAAGTTGATTAAACATAGGAGAACATAACACTTAGTCAAATCTGGAAATTGGTTTTGACAATGGTTTTGGTCAACATGTTGAATTTATATTATTTAATTAAATCCTCAATTTAATTAATTTAGGTACCTAGGATAAGTACTAAAGTACCCCTAAGTTATTGGAACCAAAATAAACCCTTTTGGATCATCTTACGTTAAGTACTAGGATGTTTCTTGCATTATACTATGTTAGCATAAATTTTTTGATTTGAACCCTTTTATTTAATTAATTAAATGGATAATTTAATTAATTAAGTAACCTAGGGTAATTACTAAATTTCTCTTAAGTCCTTATAACCATAACTAATCCTTTGGACAATCCTAGGTTAAATACTTGGTTGTCTTTTTCTTGTCTCAATCGAAATCTTGAAACTTCTTTGTGATTTCGGTTTTGACCCTTTAAATTAATTAATTAAGCTGATAAATTAATTAATTAAGTAGCCTAGGGTACTTACTAAAGTATCCCTAAGTTTTTAGGACCTTAACTAACTCTTTGGACCATCCTAGGTTATGTACAAGGTTGTCCCTTTCTTGTCTTAACCAAAATCTGAAAATTTCCTTTGTAGTTTTGGTTTTCTCTCTTTTAAATTAATTAATTAATTTTCTAAATAAATTAGTTAGGTAACCTAGGGAAATTACTAAAGTAACCCTTAGTTGATAGGACCATCACTATCCTTTTGGACCATCCTAGGTTAGGTACTAGGTTGTCTCTTTAACTAGTACTAGGTTAGTGTCAACCCGGTTTTGGTCCTAGGTTGTCGGGTGCACTTGTGGGTCCATTTCGATTAGTCCTAGGTTAGTGTAACGACCTGTTTAGTCGTTTTGAGCAGCAGATTTTATTTCTGGAAAAACAGGCTGAGGCGACGGACCCCATGACGGACCGTCAATGGCACGACGGACCGTCGCAGGGTCTCGTTTCAAAAGACTTAGAAAATCTGAAAATTGGGTACTGAAATCAACTCTCTGAACTTCGTAACGGAATGGCAGGACGGACCGTCACAGGTGTGACGGACCGTCACAGACTCTTCAGAGAAATTGAGTCTCTGAAGTCTGTGACGGAGTAGCAGGACGGACCGTCGCAGGCTGCGTAATCCCAGTCTGGGTCGGATTTCTTTATACGTGTTAAGGGACGTTTTTGACTATTCCTGCTTTAATTATAAAGTTAGTGGGTTAATGTTAATAAGTCTAATTACTTGGGGGTTAAAAGAGGTAACCTTAAGTTAATTAGTGGGTTATTATTGCCATCTTTTGTTCTTAATTATATGCTAATTAGGGTAAAAGAAAGAGGGTTTGAATAAAGAAAATAGAAAGAACAAGAAGAGAGAGAGAGGGTCGATCGAGAAGGGGAAAACACAAAGCTTTGGAGAAAATTTGCTTGCTTGATCACTAATCTTCGGTGGAGGTAGGTTATGGTTTCTCTTACGATATTTGTAGTAAACTCTTAATAGCGAATGATATGTATTGATAATATTGTAAGCCCTGCTATGTGCTTAATTGTATGCTTGCATGAATGTAATTATATAATTGTGATTATATAAGCATGATGAAGTTATTGAATCCCAAATCTTGCAAAACCCTAATCTCTTTGTTAATGATGATGCCTTGGTAAGAAAGAAGGCTTGATGAATTGATAGAAGGAGATTAGGGGATCGGGTGCACGAACCGACACGTAGATTTAGGGGATCGGGTGTCACAAACCGATACGTAGATTTAGGGGATCGGGTGTCACGAACCGACACGTAGATTTAGGGGATTGGGTGTCACGAACCGACACGTAGATTTAGTGGATCGGGTGTCACGAACCGACACATAAATTTAGGGGATCGGGTGTCACGAACTGACACGTAGATTTAGGGGATCGAAGTGTCACGTTCCGACACATAGTAGTAGGGGATCGGAGTGTCACGTACCGACACAAGAGGATTAATGAATATGAGGGAGCGGAGTGTCACGTACCGACACAAGAGAAATAAAGATAATGAATCTTGAAAGATGTTAATATACTCAATCTAATGAACATAATTCCCAAATGAGTATGGTATTGAGGCTTGAGTCCTCATGTGTGAACTTGACGGTAATTATTAATGATATAGTACTTGCTGTTGCTAAATGTTGAGTATCATAGTTTATTTTATGATATTACTTTGTATATATTGATTTCTATTTTGAGTTGGCCGATGATATCTACTCAGTACCCGTGTTTTGTACTGACCCCTACTTTTATGTTTTCTTCTTGGTTATTTGTGGAGTGCAGCAAACGTGCCATCATCTTCGACTCAACAGTAACTCTAGCCAGTCTTCATTACTCCGGATATCAGGGTGAGCTAATGCGTCTAGCTTTGACTGGATCTTCCTCTTCATGTCTTGATGCCTTGAAGTTCCGGCATGGACTAGCTTTTATGTATTTTTAGCTTCTTAGAAACTCTTAGATTTAGTAATTTGAAGTAGATGTTCTTGTGATGATGACTTCCAGATTTTTGGAAATAATAGTTATTGAATTGGTTTTTATTATTGAGTTTAAGTCTTTCGCATTACTTTATGTTCATATTACATTGAAATGTTAAGGTTTAGATTGGTTGGTTCGCTCACATAGGAGGGTAAGTGTGGGTGCCAGTCGCGGCTCGGTTTTGGGTCGTGACAAACTTGGTATCAGAGCATTAGGTTCGTTCGTCTCATCACACAAGAACGAGTCTAGTAGAGTCTTAAGGAACGGTAGGGGGACGCCTTTACTTTTCTTCGAGAGGCTATAAGACTTTAGGAAAAATTCCATTCTTTCATTCTTTCTTTCGTGCTATTACTTGGATCCAATTAGTATCTAGGTGATACAAATTGGTATCTGACCATCTTCACTCTATTTCGCAGATGGTTAGAACTAGAGCAACAACCGCGCCAGCACCAGCACCGGCGGGACAGGGTGCGTCTTAACCAGCCACTGGGGCTGTAGCTAGAGGAAGAGTGGCGGCAAGAGGCCGTGGAAGAGGTCGTGGGAGGACGTACTCTAGAGGAAGAGGACAAACACCTAGCCCATGTGATGCTAGGGAGGTGACTCCTCACTGACTGAGGAAGTAGTAAGGAGGGTGAGGAAGGGGAGAATGAACAAGTGCAAAATGAGGAATTGCCACCCCAACCTACCCAGAGATGATCAATCAGGTTCTCGCTTATCTTAGTGGGAAAATGGCTTTCTGCACCAACACCTCCGGTTTCAGAGGTACAACATGCATCCACTATGGCTCCTCGTATGGATGCCTCATTGGACATAGGCACGTTTCCACGTCTGACTACTGGGCCTATAATGACAAATGATCAGCATGAACTTTTCAGTAAGTTCTTGAAATTGAAACCTCCAGTCTTCAAGGGTGCTGAATCTGAGGATGCTTACGATTTTCTGGTTGACTGTCATGAGCTACTACACAAGATGGGTATAGTAGAACGGTTTGGTGTTGAGTTCGTGAGTTATCAGTTTCAAGGGAACGCCAAAATGTGGTGGCGGTCACATGTTGAGTGTCAACCAACAGAGGCACCACCTATGACTTGGGCCTCATTCTCTAGCTTGTTTATGGAGAAGTATATCCCCCGTACTTTGAGGGATAGGAAAAGGGATGAGTTCTTGAGCCTAGAGCAAGGTAGGATGTCGGTGAATGCATATGAGGCTAAGTTTCGTGCACTATCCAGATATGCCACCCAACTTTGTTTCAGTCCACAAGAGCGGATTCGTCGTTTTGTGAAGGGGTTGAGGTCAGAGTTGCGGATTTCAGCATTACAGGTAGCGGCTACGGCAAAATCCTTCCAAGAAGTGGTAGATTTCGTGGTAGAGGTGGAAGGAGTGAAGCCAGATGAATTCACCATGGCATCGACATCAAAGAGGTTTCAAAAGGGAGGTGAGTTCAATGGTTCTTACTCTAGAGGACAGGGTTCCGGAGGTTACTCAGTTCGACCCATTCAGTCTTCACTACAGACTGTAGTTGGGGGTCCACCTCAGACCCGTCAACACTTCTCTGAGAGACCTATGCTTGACTCTAGAGAGTGTTATGGATGTGGGGAGACTGGACATATTAGGAGGAATTGTCCCAAACAGAGTTATAGACCCCCAATAGCTAGAGGTAGAGGTGGTCATGGTAGAGGCCGTTATTCTGGAGGACGTGGTGGTCGAGGTAATGGTGGTCACCAAAACGGCCGAGGTGATGGGCAAACTGAAGCCACTACATCAAAACATGGTAGGGGCAACGGACAAACAAATGAAAGGGCCCATTGTTATGCTTTCCCTGGGAGATCGGAGGTGGAGACATCTGATTCTGTCATCACAGGTAATCTGCTGGTTTGTGATTGCATGGCTTCTGTATTGTTTGATCCTGGATCCACATTTTATTATGTATCTTCCTCATTTGCTAATGGTCTAAATTTACATTGTGAATTACTTGATATGCCTATCCGTGTTTCTACTCCGGTGGGTGAGTCTGTGGTAGTTAAAAAGGTATATAGGTCTTGTTTGGTGAACTTTGTGGGGAGCAACACTTATGTAGATTTGGTTATCTTAGAAATGGTTGATTTTGATGTAATTCTGGGTATGACTTGGCTTTCTCCGCAATTTGCGATCTTGGATTGTAATGCTAAAATGGTGACGTTAGCCAAGCCTGGGACAGATCCGTTAGTGTGGGAGGGTGACTACACTTCCAATCCGGTGCGTATCATCTCATTTCTTCGTGCTAAGAAAATGGTTAGTAAAGGGTGTTTAGCTTTCTTGGCACATCTCAAGGATGATACTACCCAAGTACCTTCAATTGAGCCGGTCTCGATAGTTCGTGAGTTTTTAGATGTGTTTCCCGCAGACCTTCCTGGCATGCCACCGGATAGGGATATTGACTTCTGCATTGATCTTGAACCGGGTACTCGTCCCATTTCTATACCCCCTTATAGAATGGCTCCCGGGGAGTTAAGTGATTTAAAAGCCCAACTTCAAGAGTTGTTGAGCAAAGGCTTCATTAGACCAAGTGCATCTCCTTGGGGTGCTCCGGTTTTGTTTGTAAAGAAGAAGGATGGGAGTTTTCGGATGTGCATAGACTACCGGCAGTTGAACAAGGTAACCATAAAGAACAAGTATCCTCTTCCTCGCATTGATGACTTGTTCGATCAGTTACAAGGTGCTTGTCTCTTATCTAAGATTGACTTGAGATCCGGTTATCATCAATTGAAAATACGGGCAACGGATGTGCCAAAGACTGCTTTTAGAACCAGGTATGGGCATTACGAATTTGTAGTGATGTCTTTTGGTCTTACGAATGCCCCTGCTGCGTTCATGAGTTTGATGAATGGGATTTTTAAGCCATATTTGGATCTCTTTGTGATCGTATTATTGATGATATACTGATATACTCTAAAAGTAAGGAGGAACATGAGGAGCATTTGAGAATGGTATTGGAAATGTTGAGGGAGAAAAAGCTTTATGCCAAGTTCTCTAAGTGTGAGTTTTGGCTAGATGCAGTGTCCTTCTTGGGGCACGTGGTTTCTAAGGAAGGAGTGATGGTGGATCCTTCTAAGATTGAGACAGTGAAGAATTGGGTAAGACCCACTAATGTGTCAGAAATAAGGAGCTTTGTTGGTTTAGCTAGCTACTACCGTCGATTTGTCAAGGGATTCTCTTCTATTGCTTCCCAATTGACGAACTTGACTAAGCAGAATGTTCCATTTGTATGGTCGGATGAATGTGAAGAAAGCTTTCAAAAGCTCAAGACCTTGTTGACTACTGCACCAATCCTCACCTTGCCCGTGGAAGGTAAGAATTTCATTGTCTATTGTAATGCATCCTATTCGGGCTTGGTTGCAGTGCTAATGCAAGAGAAGAATGTAATTGCGTACGCTTCGAGGCAATTAAAGGTGCATGAACATAACTATCCGACCCATGATTTGGAGTTGGCTGCGGTAATGTTTGCATTAAAGCAATGGAGACACTATTTATATGGGGTTAAGTGTGAAGTATACACGGATCATCGTAGCCTACAATATGTTTTTACTCAGAAGGATTTGAACTTGAGACAGAGGAGATGGATGGAACTACTGAAGGACTACGATATCACTATCTTGTATCATCCGGGAAAGGCTAATGTTATGGCAGACGCCTTAAGTAAAAAGGCAGGGAGCATGGGAAGTCTAGCTCACTTGCAAGTTTCTAGACGTCCATTGGCTAGAGAGGTTCAGAATCTGGCTAACGACTTGATGAGATTAGAAGTAAATGAGATGGGAGGATTGTTGGCTTGTGTGGAGGCAAGATCTTCTTTTCTTGACAAGATTAAGGGAAAACAGTTTGATGATGAGAAACTAAGTAGAATCCAAGATAAAGTATTGCGAGGAGAGGCTAAGGAAGCACAAATCGATGAGGAAGGTGTTTTGAGAATCAAGGGAAGGGTATGTGCACCCCGCGTCGATGATTTGATCAACACTATTCTGACAGAGGCTCATAGTTCAAGGTATTCTATACATCCTGGTGCAACCAAGATGTATCGTGACCTAAAGCAACACTTTTGGTGGAGTAAAATGAAGCGTGACATTGTTGATTTTATTGCCAAATGTCCAAACTGTCAACAAGTAAAGTATGAACACCAGATGCCCGGAGGAACACTTCAGAGAATGCCCATTCCTGAATGGAAGTGGGAGAGAATTGCAATGGATTTCGTGGTTGGCCTTCCAAAGACATTGGGAAAGTTTGATTCTATTTGGGTAATTGTTGATAGGTTAACAAAGTCTACTCACTTCATTCCGGTCAAGGTGACTTACAATGCAGAGAAGTTAGCCAAACTTTACATCTCGGAAGTGGTGCGATTGAATGGGGTTCCACTCTCCATTATATCAGATAGAGGTACGCAGTTTACTTCTAAGTTTTGGAAAACATTGCATGCGGAATTGGGTACTAGGTTGGACCTTAGTACTGCATTCCATCCTCAGACCGATGGTCAGTCTGAGCGAACGATTCAAGTGTTGGAGGATATGTTTCGTGCATGTGTGATAGAATTTGGTGGTCAGTGGGATAGCTTCTTACCCTTAGCAGAGTTCTCCTACAACAATAGCTATCACTCAAGCATTGATATGGCCCCATTTGAGGAACTATATGGGAGAAGATGTAGGTCTCCCATTGGGTGGTTTGATGCATTTGAAGTTAGACCTTGGGGTACTGACCTTCTGAGGGAATCGTTAGGTAAAGTGAAATCTATTCAAGAAAAGCTTCTAGCGGTGCAAAGTAGACAGAAGGAGTATGCAGATCGGAAGGTTAGAGACTTGGAGTTTATGGAGGGTGAACAAGTCTTGTTGAAGGTTTCACCAATGAAAGGGGTGATGCGGTTTGGTAAGCGAGGTAAACTTAGCCCAAGGTATATTGGTCCATTTGAATTACTTATGCGAGTAGGGGAGGTGGCTTATGAGTTAGCCTTACCTCCAGGGCTGTCCGGAGTGTATCCGGTATTCCATGTGTCGATGTTGAAAAGATACCATGGGGATGGAAACTACATTATCCATTGGGATTCAGTTTTGCTTGATGAGAATTTGTCTTATGAGGAGGAACCTGTTGCCATTCTAGATAGAGAAATTCCCAAGTTGAGATCAAGGAAGATTGCATCCATCAAAGTTCAATGGAAGAATCGACCCGTTGAAGAAGCCACTTAGGAGAAGGAGGCAGATATGCGAGAAAGATACCCACATCTGTTTACAGATTCAGGTACTCCTTTTCGCCCTTGTTTTCCTTCTTGTGATCGTTCGGGGACGAACGATGGGTAAATTGGTATCTATTGTAACGACCTGTTTAGTCGTTTTGAGTAGCAGATTTTATTTCTGGAAAAATAGGCTGAGGCGATGGACCCCACGACGGACCGTCATGGGCAAGACGTACCGTCGCAGGGTCTTGTTTCAAAACACTTAGAAAATCTGAAAATTGGGTACTGAAATCGACTCTCTGAACATCGTAACGGAATGGCAGGACGGACCGTCACAGGTGTGACGGACCGTCACAGACTCTTCAGAGAAATTGAGTCTCTGAAGTCTGTGATGGAGCAGCAGGACGGATCGTCGCAGGCTGCGTAATCCCAGTCTGGGTCGGATTTCTTTATACGTTTTAAGGGACGTTTTTGACTATTTCTGCTTTAATTATAAAGTTAGTGGGTTAATGTTAATAAGTCTAATTACTTGGGGGTTAAAAGAGGTAACCTTAAGTTAATTAGTGGGTTATTATTGCCATCTTTTATTCTTAATTATATGCTAATTAGGGTAAAAGAAAGAGGGTTTGAATAAAGAAAATAGAAAGAACAAGAAGAGAGAGAGAGAGGGTCGATCGAGAAGGGGAAAACACAAAGCTTTGGAGAAAATTTGCTTGCTTGATCACTAATCTTCGGTGGAGGTAGGTTATGGTTTCTCTTACGATATTTGTAGTAAACTCTTAATAGCGAATGATATGTATTGATAATATTGTAAGCCTTGCTATGTGCTTAATTGTATGCTTTCATGAATGTAATTATATAATTGTGATTATATAAGCATGATGAAGTTATTGAATCCCAAATCTTGCAAAACTCTAATCTCTTTGTTAATGATGATGCCTTGGTAAGAAAGAAGGCTTGATGAATTGATAGAAGGAGATTAGGGGATCGGGTGTCACGAACTGACACGTAGATTTAGGGGATCGGGTGTCACGAACTGACACGTAGATTTAGGGGATCGGGTGTCACGAACCGACACGTAGATTTAGGAGATCGGGTGTCACAAACCGACACGTAGATTTAGGGGATCGGGTGTCACGAATCGACACGTAGATTTAGGGGATAGGAGTGTCACATTCCGACACATAGTAGTAGGGGATCGGAGTGTCACGTACCGACACAAGAGGATTAATGAATATGAGGGAGCGGAGTGTCACGTACAGACACAAGAGAAATAAAGATAATGAATCTTGAAAGATGTTAATATACTCAATCTAATGAATATAATTCCCAAATGAGTATGGTATTGAGGCTTGAGTCCTCATGTGTGAACTTGACGGTAATTGTTAATGATATAGTACTTGCTGTTGCTACATGTTGAGTATCATAGTTGATTTTATGATATTACTTGGTATATATTGATTTCTATTTTGAGTTGGCCGATGATATCTACTCAGTACCCGTGTTTTGTACTGACCCCTACTTTTATGTTTTCTTCTTGGTTATTTGTGGAGTGCAGCAAACGTGCCGTCATCTTCGACTCAACAGTAACTCTAGCCAGTCTTCATTACTCCGGATATCAGGGTGAGCTAATACTTCTAGCTTGGACTGGATCTTCCTCTTCATGTCTTGATGCCTTGAAGTTCCGGCATGGACTAGCTTTTATGTATTTTTAGCTTCTTGGAAACTCTTAGATTTAGTAATTTGAAGTAGATGTTCTTGTGATGATGACTTCCAGATTTTGGGAAATAATATTTATTGAATTGGTTTTTATTAATGAGTTAAAGTCTTCCACATTACTTTATGTTGATATTACATTGAAATGTTAAGGTTTAGATTGGTTGGTTCGCTCACATTGGAGGGTAAGTGTGGGTGCCAGTCGCGGCTCGGTTTTGGGTCGTGACAGTTAGTTAGCTATTTTAGGCATTAGGTTAGAGTCTAAAATTGGTAGGGAGGTTAGTCCCCACATGAAGTGGTCCCTTGTGCACATTTTCCCCCATAACTACCCTAAACGAATTCGGTTAGGGTGGTCCCCTCCTTTGGCAGCTTCTTCACATGTCTTGCACATGTTCTTTCACATGGGTTGGTTGAACTTCCGTAACTAACTATTATTTATCGTTCATCTAAAAATGTTTACTTATTGTCCCAAGGACCCTCACCATGTCCTTGGGCACTGCTTAATTTACATGATCATTTTAAATGGTCAATGTGCTATGGTACTAGGCTTGATATTTGGATGCCTAGTACATATTGTGTGTAATATAAAGTTAAAAATTTAGCTTAGGGTCTTCATTGCATGTACATTTATTAAACAAGCTCATTAATACTTAGAAAAATGGCTAACACCCTTTAAGCATATATTTTCTAATATGCCCAATTTGGGTATTATATAGAAATTGGATAATACCCCTCAGCCAATTTTCTATTTTATGCCCAATATTTCTCAATATTGGGCATTGGAATGCCTATGTATCCTCTATACGCATTCTTAAAGACTTTATGGGCTCTTCACTAGACATGTAATTTTTTGAAATATTACAGCTATTGTCTCTTGCTAAACATTTGTTATCCAAACATGGATTGCAAAATTGATAGCACCCAAAACATTGATATTTGTTGGATCAGTTTGTCAACTTCATAGCCTTCTAATATCCTACGATAAACTATGTTCGATAATATATCTTGAAAGCTCTTATTAACATAGCATCACAAGGTTGAAATTAGTAAGATATAATGATTTTGATATATTCGTTCTATTTTAGGTATAAGATTTTTAATGAGAAAATCAATAAATATGATACATAAATGAGTAAGATAAAATGATTTGGATATAATCAAAATTAACCTTCATTAATTCTCAAATCATTCTTTAAATTAATAAATATTAATTTATCGATTAAATAATATCTCTACTAAATAATAAAATTTTATGGTTTCACCTATATTAATTTATAGATGTTTTATTGTACTTGGTCAATTTGGGCAAATGCATGTAGTTATTTTAATTAAGAAATAATTTAGTTTGCCCGACTTATGAGATTGTTGTTTAATTTTAAGACTTTTTCTTTTTAAGTGTAACATATTTTTTAATGTATCAATATATTATGATATTTCTATATAGTATAAGGGGTAGAAGCACACAACTTGTTGTTAACATGTGTTCTTCAGTGGTGTGCTTTCTCCTCAAATACAGTTGCTTGGCTTGTTGGTTACAACAACTCATTTCATAGGAAAGGTCGTAGGTTTGACCTCGGATTACTATGTTTTTTAGGAAAAAATAGTAAAGTAGTCACAATTCCTAACTTAATTAGTAAAAACATCTACACTTTAGAATATTTAGTCAAAATGTCAATATTTTAAAAATAATTTGTAAATACAATTATTTGTCCTTCCTTTTATTTCTCAAAACAGTTTAACATTAAATATATTCACTATCCATTTAGACTTCTTCTAGACTTTAATACCATTAAATTTATTTCCATCTTTAAGATTTTCAAATTTTTTTTCTTTTACCATTTTCACCATTATTGTCCCCTATTGTTGAAGAAGAACTAATTATTCAAGTTCATATTAATTATTTCAGATCTATTGATTAATTCAAGAAATATCTCAATAAATAAAGGTATTTTCGTAATCATCTTTTATTTTGCGAGATTTCATAAGATTTTGTTTTCGAAATAAAAAATCATGTTGAATTTTGAATTATATGTATTACAGTTTTTTCGTCATTTTTTCAATTTTTATATGAATTTGTTTACATAGTCGTTTAATATTTATACATTTTGAAATTTTAGTATTTGAAACACTATTTTTATGATTTTATTTTCACATTTGAGAATTAGTAGATTGTAGTTTGTAGTAAGCCACATAACATTCATATGTAATATATTGTTTGATATTTTTTGTATATTCATATTTAATAATTTCGAATTTTGCTTATAGGGTTATTACTTCACAAATAAACGCAGATTCAGATTTGAATTTGGTGAAAAGAAGTAAAAAAAAAAAAAGAAGGAACATAGCAGACGAAGAAGAAAGAGAGAGTCAAAAAAGAAGGTTGTGGAATTGTATTCATATCAAATAATTTTCATATTAATTTTTGTTTGTCAATTATTTTTCTTTTACTCATAATTTGTATTTTTATTAAGAACATTGTATTTCTTTTTTATTTGCAGTCATTCAAATACGTATCTCATATGAATTTGTATTTCTTAAGCATAGATGTATCCTATTTTTTAACAGTCAATTTATATTTTTTTAGAATATTGTATTCTGGTTATATCATTTTCACTATGTATGCTATCTCATATGAATTTGTATTTCTTAAACATATGTGTATCCTGTTTTTCAACAGTTAATTTGTATTTTTTTAGAATATTGTATACTGATTATATTATTTTACTATGTAATTTGTAGTTTAAAAGAAAAAAGAAAAAGATCAATTTTAATTTGAATGGTAAAGTGAGAATATAAAATGTAAAAAATATTTGTATACAATTAAAATGAAAACATAACAAAGGAAAGTTGATCTAATAGAATGAAAAAGGAGGTTTGTTTTTTAAATTGTTAATAATGAGAATTTTAAGTGATATGTTCATTCTCTAAAAACTATTATCGCACTTTTTCATCATACTACTTTTTTGTATTTTATAGATTATTATACAATATTCTAAATAAAAACTAGAATAAATAGAAATACGAATAAAATACATATTGAAATAAATACGAAATACAAAATTTTCGAAGAAACAAACAAATACACATGAAAAAAATATATGAATACAAATATGATTCTTAAATAACTATAGATTCATTTGGCATACCTATTGGATTGAATACAAACTAATAAAAAAAAGAGAAAAATTATGGAGAGAAAAAAAGAACAAAGTTTGAGTTTTATTTGAAAATGTAACTGATGAGAAAATTAAGTGATCTTTACCTTTTTTTTGAAATAATCTCTCCCTTGATTTTCTCCCTTTTGTTATTAAATAATCCTATTCTTTATATAAAAATAAATAATAAAAGCATAAATAAGATACATCATGTAACGACCTGTTTAGTCGTTTTGAGCAGCAGATTTTATTTCTGGAAAAACAGGCTGAGGCGACGGACCAAACGACGATCCGTCATGGGCACGACGGACCGTCGCAGGGTATCGTTTCAAAACACTTAGAAAAACTGAAAATTGGATACTGAAAATCGACTCTCTGAACTTCGTAACGAAATGGCAGGACGGACCGTCACAGGTGTGACGGACCGTCACAGACCCTTGGTGGAAATTTGGGTCTCTGAACTTTGCGACGACCTGCAGGACGGACCGTCGCAGGCACGACGGCCCGTCACAGGTTGCGCAATCCCAGTCCGGGTCGGATTTCTTTATACGTTTTAAGGGACGTTTTTGACTATTCCTGCTTTAATTATAAGGTTAGTGGGTTAATGTTAATAAGTCTAATTACTTGGGGGTTAAAAGAGGTAACCTTAAGTCAATTAGTGGGTTATTATTGCCATCTTTTACACTTGATTATATGTTAATTAGGGTAAAAGAAAGAGGGTTGGAATAAGAAAAATAGAAAGAACAAAGAGAGGGAAAGAGAAACGAATTGAGAGAGGATCGAACGAGAAGAAGGAACAAAAGCCTTGGGAATTTCTTGCTTAATCACTAATCTTCGGTGGAGGTAGGTTATGGTTTTCATGCTTTCATAGTAAACTCTTAATAGAGAATGATATGTATTGGTAGTATTGTAAGCCCTGCTATGTGCTTAATTGTATGCATGCAAGAACGTGATTATATAATTGTGATTATATTAAGCATGATGAAGTTATTGAATCCCAAATCTTGATAAAAACCTAATCTCTTTTTAATGATGATGCCTTGGTAAGGGAGAAGGCTGGATGAACTAAAGTAATGAGATTGATGATGCCTTTGTAAGAAAGAAGGCTTGATGAATTGATGGAAGGAGATTAGGGGATCGGGTGTCACAAACCGACACGTAGTATTAGGGGATCGGGTGTCACGAACCGACACGTAGAATTAGGGGATCGGGTGTCACGAATCGACACGTAGTATTAGGGGATCGGGTGTCACGAACCGACACGTAGAATTAGGGGATCGGGTGTCACGAACCGACACGTAGTATTAGGGGATCGGGTGTCACGAACCGACACGTAGATTTAGGGGATCGGGTGTCACGAACCGACACATAGATTTAGGGGATCGGGTGTCACGAACCGACACATAGATTTAGGGGATCGGAGTGTCACGTACCGACACAAGAGGATTAATGAATATTGAGGGAGCGGAGTGTCACGACCGACACAAGAGAAATAAAGATAATGAATCTTGAAAGATGTTAATATACTCAATCTAATGAACATGATTCCCAAATGAGTATGGTATCGAGGCTTGAGTCCTCATGTGTGAACTTGACGGTAATTGTTAATGATATAGTATTTGTTGTTGCTACATGTTGAGTATCATAGTTGATTTTATGATATTACTTGGTATATATTGATTTCTATTTTGAGTTGGCCGATGATATCTACTCAGTACCCATGTTTTGTACTGACCCCTACTTTTATGTTCTCTTCTTGTTTATTTGTGGAGTGCAGCAAACGTGCCATCGTCTTCAACTCAACAGTAATTCAAGCCAGTCTTACTACATCGGAAATTCAGGGTGAGCTAATGCTTCTAGCTTGGACTGGATCTTCTTCTTCAAGTCTTGATGCCTTGAACTTCCGGCATGGACTAGCTTCTTATGTATTTTTAGCTTTTAGAATACTCTTAGTTTAGTCATTTGATCGTAGATGTTCTTGTGATGATGACTTCCAGATTTTGGGGAATAATAGATGTTGAATTTTAGAAGTTAATGAATTGGTCTTTATTTAATGAGTTTAAGTCTTCCGCATTACTTTCTGTTGATATTATATTGAAATGTTAAGGTTAGATTGGTTGGTTCACTCACATAGGAGGGTAAGTGTGGGTGCCAGTCGCAACCCGGTTTGGGTCGTGACACATAACAAATTAAAATTTTGACGTTTTTACTAAATATTGAAAGTGTCGCTAATTACCGCTCTTAAATGTTAAAATATTGACATTTTGAAAAAAAAAATCTTTTTTTTATTCCCATTTTACTCATTTATAGCTTTTTGGTAGGCCAATTTAATCCTCTCCTCTCTTTTTTTAATGTGCTCTCATTAATAATATATGATTCATCATTTATCTAATTTGATGTTAATCAAAAAGGAATATTTTGTATCACGTAAATTCCATAATTTAGTTATTTCATTCTCTATCTTACATTAAAAAAAATATATATATATATATATTTTAAATGTCATCAAAAATATTTTAATTTTTATCGTTAATAATAACAACAACAACAACAATAATAATAATATTATTATTATTGTTATTATTATTTATTATTATTATTATTTAGGGAAACCTTATTTCAAATTTTTACTATATAAAATATACCAAGTAGCTACTGCTTAGTAAGTAATTCGTTTAATTAATTTATTTCTCCATCTTTTTATTTGTAAATCATTTTTTATTTCTAATGTTAATACTTCATCATTAATATTAGTAGTAGAAAAGAAATGTATCATTAGATTTAAAAAAGTGCCACAAATAAGATTCTTTAATTTTTATCCATGTCATATGAATCGAGACAGAGAGAATAACATATTATTTAAAAATTATGTTAATTTTATAAATGATAATAATTAATCATTCTATTTTTTTAGAAAATATATATTAAAAATTAAATAACTCTCCAAAAAATCTCATCTGCCACATAAATTAAAAGAAAATAATTAATATATGTTAGAACCCATGCTGACACAGACTCACGTATCTAGTTCTAGTACTTATACTTGTATATACTACTAGTTAACGTGCTCGCGCTTCGCGTGATCCTAACAACTATTTTTAAAATAATTTCTTTTATAAATTAGCACGTACTAAAAAAGAAGAAATATGCTCAATACTTAGTAAAAGCTATAAAATGTTTATAATAATTGTTACAATTTATAAGATATTATTTTTGTATTGTTTGTTTTGTTAGGGTGAAAGAACATGTTTCATATAATAAAAAAAAATGCTAACTTAATTTTTTCTATTTGTCATGGATCATCAAATGAAACGTAAATAATATGTTCTCCTAGTTTTTAAAAGTATGGATGCTTGTTTTTATATAAGGAATCACTAAACTTAGACCTTTTTAAATATAGTTCTTCAATATGATTTATTTAATAAAAATGTATACTTGTTAGGTACATAATCTTTTATAAAATTATTTATTTTTTAAAAAAATTGTGCAAGCTAAAATATGAAAATTAACAAAAGCATGTCTGTCGTGCCCCATTTTCGCAGAAAATGGGTTTTTGTGCACGACCTAACAACTCTTTTGGGATTTTCGAGTTTGGAGTCGCCACCTAACGAATTAAGGCGCGTTAGGGCACCTATCTAACCTAACTAAGTCTAACTAAGGTCAATGAGCCAGAGATTAGGGTAAGGGTTCAAATTACCTCGAAGGGAAGGTGTTAGGCATCCCTCGAGGTCCACAAGTGTGGGTCCCAGCCGTATCTCATGCAATCTATGTGGGGGTTACAATTAGCAATCAAAGTCACTTCATTTATTAATTTATTTAATCTTGCTAAGTGATATAAAACAATTAATACTATTTTATTATTTTTCATTAATTTGAGCATGCAAGGCTAGGTTGTAGCAATAAATAAACAACCAAGTTTTATTTTTATTTAGCATATGAGACTATGTTATAAACAAAATTGGCAAATATTAAGCAATTAATATGTGCGAAAGTAAAGTTTGAAAATTGATGAGTTTTGAGTAGAAATTTTTATTTTTTTTAAAAAATATTTGTTTCTTTGTAGGGATGATGCCACGATATTGTTGATCGCGCTCCTCCACCATAGAAACAATTTTGATTTGAGGTCGGTCTTAAAAAAACAATAGTTTATATTTTTGAAAAAATGATTTAAAAGATTTAGTTTGCATATAGGCACATAAACATTTACATATAAATACACATAATTTCTTTTGAAATTCATGGGTAGGTGGTACTTTCGGGGACGCGTCGGGTTTAAAAATTGGAACTAGACCTCGTAGTTCCTTTTGACTTTTCCACTAACGATAGGTTAGGAGATAGTGCTTATAATTTATTTATCAAAATAAACAATGTCAAAATCAATCTAAAGTTTTAAAGGAAGATTGAATAATGACTTTTTAAGAAAATTATATTGCAAGGTTTTGATATGAAATATTTTTTTAAAAAGCCAAGTAATTTGTTAAATGCATGAAATGATTCTAATTTATTATCACTATTATTTTAAGAAAACAACATATTGCATCATAAATGCGAAAATTTTCAAGGGGACAAATGTAACGACCTGCTTAGTCATTTTGAGCAGCAGATTTTATTTCTGAAAAAAAAACAGGTTGAGACGACGGAACCCACGACGGACCATCATGGGCACGACGGACCGTCGAGGGGTCTCGTTTCAAAACACTTAGAAATTCTGAAAATTGGGTACTGAAATCGACTCTCTGAACTTCGTAACGGAATGACAGGACGGACCGTCACAGACTCTTCAGAGAATTAAGTCTCTGAACTCTGTGACGGAGCAGTAGGACGGACCATCGCAGGCATGACGGCCCGTCACAGGCTGCGTAATCCCAGGCGGAGTCGGATTTCTTTAAGGTTTTAAGGGACGTTTTTGACTATTCCGGCTTTAATTATAAAGTTAGTGGGTTAATGTTAATAAGTCTAATTACTTGGGGGTTAAAAGAGGTAACCTTGAGTAAATTAGTGGGTTATTATTGCCATCTTTTATTCTTAATTATATGCTAATTAGGGTAAAAGAAAGAGGATTTGAATAAAGAAAATAGAAAGAACAAAGGGAGAGAGAGGATCGAACGAGAAGAGGAAAACGAAAAGGCTTGGGAAATTGCTTGTTTGATCACGAATCTTCGGTGGAGGTAGGTTATGGTTTTTATACTATTCGTAGTTAACTCTTAATAGCGAATAATATGTGTTGGGTTGTATTGTAAAGTCTTCTATATGCTTAATTGTATGCTTGCATGAATGTGATTATATAATTGTGATGAAATAAGCATGATGAAGCTCTTGAATCTCAAATCTTGGAAAACCCTTGTTAATAATGACGTCTTGGTATAAAAGAAGGCTTGATGAACTAAAGTGATGAGATTGATGACGCCTTGGTATAAAAGAAGGCTTGATGAATTAATAGAATTAGGGGATCGGGTGTCACGAACCGACACGTAGAATTAGGGGATCGGGTGTCACGAACCGACACGTAGAATTAGGGGATCGGGTGTCACGAACCGACACGTAGAATTAGGGGATCGGGTGTCACGAACCGACACGTAGAATTAGGGGATCGGGTGTCACGAACCGACACGTAGAATTAGGGGATCGGGTGTCACGAACCGACACGTAGAATTAGGGGATCGGGTGTCACGAACCGACACGTAGAATTAGGAGATTGGAATGTCACGTTCCGACACATAGTAGTAGGGGAGCGGAGTATCACGTACCGACACAAGAATAAAGGTGATGAATCTTGAAAGATGTTAATATACTCAATCTAATGAACCTAGTTCCCAAATGAGTATGATATGGAGGCTTGAGTCCTCATGGGTGTACTTGACGTTATTTATCAAAGATTCTTGTACATGTTGTTGCTACAGATTGAGTATTGTAGTTGATTTATGATATTATTTGATGCATATTGTTTCTATTTTGAGTTGGCCGATGATATCTACTCAGTACCCGTGTTTTGTACTGACCCCTACTTGTATGTTTCTTTCCTTGTTATTTGTGGAGTGCAGCAAACGTGCCGTCGTCCTCAACTCAACCGCAACTCTAGCCAGTCTTCATTACACCGGATTTCAGGGTGAGCTAATGCTTCTAGCTTGGACTGGATCTTCCTCTTCATGTCTCGATGCCTTGCAGTTCCGGCATGGACTAGCTTTTTATGTATTTTAGCTTCTTAGATTCTCTTAGATTAGTAATTTGAGGATAGATGTTCTTGTGATGATGACTTCCAGATTTTGGGGATAATAATAAATGTTTGAGTTTTAGAAGTTATTTGATTTATATTGTTAATGAGTTTTTAAGTCTTCCACAATATTTTAGTTCATTATGTTTGAAATGATGGGGTTAGATTGGTTGGTTCGCTCACATAGGAGGTTAAATGTGGGTGCCAGTCGCGACCCGATTTGGGTCGTGACAAACTTGGTATCAGAGCATTAGGTTCGTTGGTCTCATCACACAAGAACGAGTCTAGTAGAGTCTTTAGGAATGGTAGGGGGACGCCTTTACTTTTCTTTGAGAGGCTATAAGACTTTAGGAAAATTCCATTCTTTCTTTCTTTCGTGCTATTACTTGGGTCCAATTGGTATCTAGGTGATACAAATTGGTATCTGACCATCTTCACTCTATTTTGCAGATGGTTAGAACTAGAGCAACGACTGCGCCAACATCAACATCGGCAAGACAAGAAGCGTCTGAGCCAGCCACTGGGGCTGTAGCTCGAGGAAGAGTAGCGGCAAGAGGCCGTGGTAGAGGTCGTGGGAGGACGTCCTCCAGAGGAAGAGGACGAGCACCTAGCCCATCTGATACTAGGGCAGTAACTCCTCCACCGACTGAAGAAGTAGTAAGAGAGGGTGAGGAAGGGGAAACTGAGCAAGTGCAAAATGAGGGATTGCCTCCCAGACCTACCCCAGAGATGATCAATCAGGTTCTCGCTTATCTTAGTGGGTTATCTGATCAAGGTCAAACACCTTCAGTGTTTTCTGCACTAGCACCTCAGGGTCCGGAGGTACAACATGCGGCTACTGCGGCTCCCCGCATGGATGTTCCATTGGAAATAGGCACGTTTCCTCGTCTGACTACAGGGCCTATAATGACAAATGATCAACATGAACTTTTCAGTAAGTTCTTGAAATTGAAACCTCCAGTCTTCAAGGGTGCTGAATCTGAGGATGCCTATGATTTTCTGGTTGACTGTCATGAGCTACTACACAAGATGGGTATAGTAGAACGGTTTGGTGTTGAGTTTGTGACTTATCAGTTTCAAGGGAACGCCAAAATGTGGTGGCGGTCACATGTTGAGTGTCAACCAACAGAGGCACCACCTATGACTTGGGCATCATTTTCTAGCTTGTTATGGAGAAGTGTATTCCCCGGACTTTGAGAGATAGGAAAAGAGATGAATTCTTGAGCCTAGAGCAAGGTAGGATGTCGGTTACTGCATATGAGGCTAAGTTTCGTGCACTTTCCAGATATGCCACTCAGCTTTGTTTCAGTCCACAAGAGCGGATTTGCCATTTTGTGAAGGGGTTAAGGTCAGAATTGCGGATTTCAGCCTTACAGGTAGCGGCTACAGCGAAGTCTTTTCAAGAAGTGGTAGACTTCGTGATAGAGGTAGAGGGAGTGAAGCCAGATGACTTCACCATGGCATCAACATCAAAAAGGTTTCGAAAGGGAGGTGAGTTTAATGGTTCTTACTCTAGAGGACAGGGTTCAGGAGGTTACTTAGTTCGACCAATTCAGTCTTCACTACAGACTGTAGTTGGGGGTCAACCTCAGACCGGTCAACACTTCTCTGAGAGACCTATGCTTGATTCCAAAGAGTGTTATGGATGTGGGGAGACTGGACATATTAGGAGGAATTTTCCAAAACAGAGTTATAGACCCCCAATAGTTAGAGGTAGAGGTGGTTATGGAAGAGGCTGTCATTCTGGAGGACGCGGTGGTCGAGGTAATGGTGGTCACCAAAACGGCCGGGGTGATGGGCAAACTGGAGCCACTACATCACAACATGGTAGGGGCAACGGACAGACAGGTGAGAGGGCCCATTGTTATGCTTTCCCTGGGCGGTCTGAAGCGGAAACATCAGATGTTGTTATCACAGGTAATCTTTTGATTTGTGATTGCATGGCTTCTGTATTATTTGATCCTGGCTCCACATTTTCATATGTATCTTCTACATTTGCTAATGGTCTTAATTTTTTACATTGTGAATTGCTTGACATACCTATTCGTGTTTCTACTCCGGTGGGTGAGTCTGTGATAGTTGAAAAGGTGTATAGGTCTTGTCTTGTAACTTTTGTGGGGAGCAATACTTTTGTAGACTTGGTTATCTTAGAAATGGTTGATTTTGATGTAATTCTGGGTATGACTTGGCTTTCTCCAAATTTTGCAATCTTGGATTGTAATGCTAAAACTGTGACGTTAGCCAAGCCTGGGACAGATCCGTTAGTGTGGGAGGGTGACTACACTTCCAATCCGGTTCGTATTATCTCCTTTCTTCGTGCTAAGAAAATGGTTAGTAAGGGTTGTTCAGCGTTCTTGGCACACCTCCGAGATGATACTACCCAAGTACCTCCAATTGAGTCGGTTTCGGTAGTCCGTGAGTTTCTGGATGTGTTCCCTGCAGATCTTCCTGGTATGCCACCAGATAGGGATATTGACTACTGCACCAATATTTACCCTGCCAGTGGAAGGTAAGAATTTCATTGTCTATTGTGATGCATCCTATTCGGGTTTGGGTGCAGTGCTAATGCAAGAGAAGAACGTAATTGCTTATGCTTCAAGGCAATTAAAGGTGCACGAACGTAACTATCCGACCCATGATTTGGAATTGGCTGCGGTAGTGTTTGCCTTAAAGCAATGGAGACACTATCTATATGGGGTTAAGTTTGAAGTATACACAGATCATCGTAGCCTACAGTATGTCTTTACTCAAAAAGATTTGAATTTGAGACAGAGGAGATGGATGGAACTACTGCAGGACTACGATATCACTATCTTGTATCATCCGGGAAAGGCTAATGTTGTGGCAGACGCCATAAGTAGAAAGGCAGGGAGCATGGGAAGTCTAGCTCACTTGCAAGTTTCTAGACGTCCATTGGCTAGAGAGGTTTAGACTCTGGCTAAAGACTTGATGAGGTTAGAAGTAAATGAGAAGGGAGGATTGTTGGCTTGTATGGAGGCAAGATCTTCTTTTCTTGACAAGATTAAGGGAAAACAATTTGATGATGAAAAACTAAGCAGAATCCAAGATAAGGTATTGCGAGGAGAGGCTAAGGAAGCACAAATCAATGAGGAAGGTGTTTTGAGAATCAAGGGGAGGGTATGTGTACCTCGAGTAGATGATTTGATCAACACTATTCTGACAGAGGCGCATAGTTCAAGGTATTCTATACATCCTGGTGCAACCAAGATGTACCGTGACCTAAAGCAACACTATTGGTGGAGTAGAATGAAGCGGGATATTTTTGATTTTATTGCCAAATGTCCAAACTGTCAGCAAGTAAAGTATGAACACCAGAGGCCCGGAGGAATACTTCAGAGAATGCTCATTCCTGAATGGAAGTGGGAAAGGATTGCAATGGATTTCGTGGTTGGTCTTCCAAAGACAATGGGTAAGTATGACTCTATTTGGGTGATTGTTGATAGGTTAACTAAGTCTGCTCATTTCATTCCGGTCAAGGTGACTTACAATGCAGAGAAGTTAGCCAAAATCTATATCTTAGAAATTGTTCGGTTGCATGGGGTTCCACTCTCCATCATATCAGATAGAGGTACGCAGTTTACTTCTATGTTTTGGAAAACATTGCATGCGGAATTGGGTACTAGGTTGGACCTTAGTACTGCGTTCCATCCTCAGACCGATGGTCAGTCTGGGCGAACGATTCAAGTGTTGGAGGATATGCTTCGTGCATGTGTGATGGAATTCGGTGGTCATTGGGATAGCTTCTTACCCTTAGCAGAGTTCTCCTACAACAATAGCTATCACTCAAGAATTGATATGGACCCATTTGAGGCACTATATGGGAGAAGATGTAGGTCTCCCATTGGGTGGTTTGATGCATTTGAAGTTAGACCTTGGGGTACTGACCTTCTGAGGGAATCGTTAGATAAAGTGAAATCTATTCAAGAAAAGCTTCTAGCGGCGCAAAGTAGACAGAAGGAGTATGCAGATCGGAAGGTTAGAGACTTGGAGTTTATGGAAGGTGAATAAGTCTTACTGAAGGTTTCGCCCATGAAAGGGGTGATGCCGTTTGGAAAAAAGGGGTAAACTAAGCCCAAGGTATATTGGTCCCTTCGAGGTTCTGAAGCGCATAGGGGAGGTGGATTATGAGTTAGCCTTGCCTCCACGGCTGTCCGTAGTGCATCAGGTATTCCATGTGTCTATGTTGAAAAGATACCTTGGGGATGGAAACTATATTATTCATTGGGATTCAGTCTTGCTTGATGAAAATTTGACTTATGAGGAGGAGCCTGTTTCCATTCTAGATAGAGAAATTCGCAAGTTGAGATCAAGGGAGATTGCATCCATCAAAGTTCAATGGAAGAATAGACCAGTCGAAGAAGCCACTTGGGAGAAAGAGGTTGATATGCGAGAAAGATACCCACACCTGTTTACAGATTCAGGTACTCCTTTTCGCCCTTGTTTTCCTTCTTGTGATCGTTCGGGGACGAACGATGGGTAAATTGGTATCTATTGTAATGACCTGCTTAGTCGTTTTGAGCAGCAGATTTTATTTCTGAAAAAAAAACAGGATGAGACGACGGAACTCACGACGGACCGTCGAGGGGTCTCGTTTCAAAACACTTAGAAATTCTGAAAAATGGGTACTGAAATCGACTCTCTGAACTTCGTAACGGAATGGCAGGACGGACCGTCACAGACTCTTCAGAGAATTAAGTCTCTGAACTCTGTGACGGAGCAGCAGGACGGACCGTCGCAGCCACGACGGCCCGTCACAGGCTGCGTAATCCCAGGCGGAGTCGGATTTCTTTAAGGTTTTAAGGGATGTTGTTTACTATTCCGGCTTTAATTATAAAGTTAGTGGGTTAATGTTAATAAGTCTAATTACTTGGGGGTTAAAAGAGGTAACCTTGAGTAAATTAGTGGGTTATTATTGCCATCTTTTATTCTTAAATATATGCTAATTAGGGTAAACGAAAGAGGGTTTGAATAAAGAAAATAGAAAGAACAAAGAGAGAGAGAGGATCGAACGAGAAGAGGAAAACGAAAAGGCTTGGGAAATTGCTTGCTTGATCACGAATCTTCGGTGGAGGTAGGTTATGGTTTTTATACTATTCGTAGTTAACTCTTAATAGCGAATGATATGTGTTGGGTTGTATTGTAAAGTCTTCTATATGCTTAATTGTATGCTTGCATGAATGTGATTATATAATTGTGATGAAATAAGCATGATGAAGCTATTGAATCTCAAATCTTGAAAAACCCTTGTTAATAATGACGTCTTGGTATAAAAGAAGGCTTGATGAACTAAAGTGATGAGATTGATGACGCCTTGGTATAAAAGAAGGCTTGATGAATTAATAGAATTAGGGGATCGGGTGTCACGAACCAACACGTAGAATTAGGGGATCGGGTGTCACGAACCGACACATAGAATTAGGGGATCGAGTGTCACGAACCGACACATAGACTTAGGGGATCGGGTGTCACGAACCGACACGTAAAATTAGGGGATCGGGTGTCACGAACCGACACGTAGAATTAGGGGATCGGAGTGTCACGTTCCGACACATAGTAGTAGGGGAGCGGAGTGTCACGTACCGACACAAGAATAAAGGTGATGAATCTTGAAAGATGTTAATATACTCAATCTAATGAACCTAATTCCCAAATGAGTATGATATGGAGGTTTGAGTCCTCATGAGTGTACTTGACGTTATTTATCAAAGATTCTTGTACATGTTGTTGCTGCAGATTGAGTATTGTAGTTGATTTATGATATTATTTGATGCATATTGTTTCTATTTTGAGTTGACTGATGATATCTACTCAGTACCCGTGTTTTGTACTGACCCCTACTTGTATGTTTCTTTCCTTGTTATTTGTGGAGTGCAGCAAATGTGCCGTCGTCTTCAACTCAACCGCAACTCTAGCCAGTCTTCATTACACCGGATTTCAGGGTGAGCTAATGCTTCTAGCTTGGACTGGATCTTCCTCTTCATGTCTCGATGCCTTGAAGTTCCGGCATGGACTAGATTTTTATGTATTTTAGCTTCTTAGATTCTCTTAGATTAGTAATTTGAGGATAGATGTTCTTGTGATGATGACTTCCAGATTTTGGGGATAATAATAAATGTTTGAGTTTTAGAAGTAGTTGATTTATATTGTTAATGAGTTTTTAAGTCTTCCGCAATGTTTTAGTTCATTATGTTTGAAATGATGGGGTTAGATTGGTTGGTTCACTCACATAGGAGGATAAATGTGGATGCCAGTCGCGACCCGATTTGGGTCGTGACAACAAATAAGATTACTAATTAAATAATATTAACTAATTTTAGGGGGAGGGCACAAATATGCACAAACAAATTTTATTTTTAATGGATATGTTAAAGTTTAAACCTATAGACATGATTTTTAAGTGTTCAAAAAAAAGAAAACAGAGTAACACATATATGCATGATTTTTGAAATCTTAATGATATGAACAGTTTAATCCTTAGGCATGGTTTCTACGTGACAAGACAATGCTAAAAAAGATTATAACATTTTTGAAACACCTAATCAGCCTACTAAATTATTACGATTTGATTTTAACATTCAAAATTAATGGAGTCTAGTTATTTTTTAAGACTTATTAATAAAAGCGTCAAGCAAATTGAAAATTAGTTAGATTATAACACCTACAAACAATAATTCTAGGTGGTTAAAGATAAATCTATAGGCATGATTTCTAACTTTTTTAAAAAAATCACAACAAACAAATAGTCATGTAAATCCCCCTCCCCTAGACGATCCCCCAAATAAATTTATATATATATATATATGATCTTTAGAGTTACAAATGTTACAACATTCGAATAAATAAAATAAAAAAGAAAAAAAAATATAGATTCAAATAAACAAATAAATCTTTCTTCACGGTTGATCTTCAACTCGAACTTCAAGTTTGAAACCTGGACACATCAATTGTGATCAATCACTCGCAGATCGAAATATTTTCGAATGGTTGAAGCTCTTGTCCGAACCGCTGCCAGTTGCTAGAGTTTATGGCTGCTTCTCGTCCCTGATGGAGAAGAGAAAAGAAAGGAAAGAGAAGAGAGCAGAAAACTCACCGGAGTTCCGCCATAGCTGCTGGTCGGAGTAGTTGCTCCTCACCGGACTGAGCTGCTGCCTTTCGCTTGTCCGATGGTCGCCTGGTGCTTGTGATCCTGCAAAAGTAAAAGAGAAAAAGAAAACAAGAAGGGGAAGGGATAAAAGAACGAGAGGAGAAAGAGAGAGGGCGGCGGATCTTGTCCGTTTGCTGATGCTGCTCTCCACAGCTGCGGGTGTTGTCGGAGCTGCTGGCTGGCCGTTGTTGTCTTTGCAGCTGTTGCCGGTTGGTCGGAGAATGGGAAGGAGGGGAATGGGCGGACAGAGGAGAAGAGAGGGAGAGAGAGGGGCGGCTGGAGAGAGGGAGAGAGAGAGAGGGGCGGTGGATGGTGAGAGGGGAGGAAGAGAGGAGAAGGGACGACAGAAGAGGAAGAAGAAGAAGGGGTGGCAGCTGCCGGAAAAGGGAGAGGGAAGGGAGAAACAGAAAAGGGAGGCGGAGAGAGGGAAAAGAGAGGAAGAGAAAGGAGAAAAAAATGTTTTAGGTTTTGGGGTCTTTTGTGTTGAAGAAAGAGAATAGGAAATTTAATCACAACCGTTAGATTAGATAGGGATGGAGGGTTCGGATTCGATCTAGGATTTATTTTAAGGATGGACGGATGAGATCAAAAGATCAAGTCTTGAAATTAGATTGGCAAACATATGGAATTGCTAAAATTGCAATTAAATTTGCTAGAATTGAAATAAAAGATTGGCTATAATTGAAATAAAATTTGAAGTGGAGTGGCTAGAATTGGAAGAAATTAGAATAGAATAGGCTAGAATTTTTAAATAATTTTTAAGGAAAGTGTAGGATTACTATTGAAATAAAATACTACATATGTTAAAATATTTTTATATAATTGAAAAAATCATTTAAATTTTATACATTTGAAATTCATTTATAATTTTAAAATATCATAATATTTACGATAATTTTGTATAATAAAACATACTAAAATATATAATTTTTGAGAAAAATCGACTAAAACTTTAAAACTTTAAGTAAATTTTAAAATACGTATTTAGTCGAATATAATCCTAAAAATGGTTAAAGGTCGGTCAAAATTGGGTGTCAACAGCTGCCCCTTGGTTGATTGAGAATGAAGAATGAATTGTCAGGCAACCAACGTTGACTTAGTAGCCGATTTTGTCCGACCGACGAGAGATGTCAGTTGGATCAATTGAAACGATATAGAGTTGAAAAAGGGTACGACCGAGACTTTGGTTTTAAGTCACCTACATATCTCTGGTTATACGAGAATCAGGTCGTGTGTAGTTCTAGATTCAAGAGCAAATGAAACTCTTAAAAGTTGAAAGAGCGCTAAGGTATTCAGAAGGCACGATATCGGGTTGAATGGATAAGATTAGAGTAGCGAGAAAAAAGAGATTGAGAGGTTAGAAGAGCATGACAGAGAAACAGGAAGAGCATGATAGATTGAGGTTATCAGCTTATGAACAAGGTTCGGAGTATGAGTAGCAAAGAATTGATAGGGTCTTTGTTGTGATAGTTGATAGCATGATAATTGTAATCAGGAGGCGATCGATCATATCTATAAATTCTAGATAAAATGTTAGCTTATAAATAGATAAAATATGACCAATAATGATAAAATATGATTTCTAAATAAATGATAAAAGGTGATAAGAAGCGTATCTGCTTTGAGATGCCCTTGTAGACTTTGGCTTAACTTGTTGAAGAAATGCAACCCATCTCCGAAGGATAAAGTTAACCTCCAATAGATCACACAGTATAAACATATAATAATATAGGAAAAAAGTCTAGTTGTAAGGTGGATGTATGTAAGCATCCTGTTGTAAGGCAGAAGAGTCTAAATGTCATATTGTAAGGCAGACGAGCATAAACATCATATTTTAAGGCGGAAAAGCCTAAACATCCTATTGTAAGGCGGAAAAGCGTAAACATCCTATTGTAAGGCGGAAAACTCTACATATCCTATTATAAGGCGGAAGAGCCTAAATATCGTATTGTAAGGCAGACGAGCCTGAATGTCGCATTGTAAGGCAGACGAGCCTAAATGTCGTATTGTAAGGCAGACGAGCCTAAATGTCGTTTTGTAAGACAGACGAGCCTATATCCTATTGTGAGGCGGAAAAGCCTAAACTTCCTATTGTAAGGCGGAAGAACCTGAATGTCGTATTGTAAGGCAGATGAGCCTAAACATCATATTTTAAGGCGGAAAAGCCTAAACATCCTATTGTAAGGCGGAAGAGACTAAATGTCGTATTTTAAGACAGAAAAGCCTAAACATCCTATTGTAATGCGGAAAAGCCTAAATATCGTGTTATAATAAGGTGGGAGAGCTTAAATATATATTTATTCAGTCATAGAAAAAATTTGATAATAGCCTCTTCAAAAAATAATCCGAGGATAGTTTGACTTACATAGTAGCTCCTAAATATGACAGTACGCTCATATATAATTTATTCCTGCATCCAGAGAAAATTCGTAAATTCAAAAGGCGAGAGATGGTCATACCTGTGCTTGTTTTGCCTTACGAGTTGCATTCCCTTGTGATGAAATTTTTGAGGATTTCTCAAAAATTTCTGCCCCACTTTAGAGTATAAGATATATACTCACTTTGTTAAATATCTCTGTGAAAATTTTTGAGGTTTCCTCAAAACTTCTGCCCCAGTTTATTAGTGGGGGAATTTTTGATCCTGCTTCACTCAAAGAAAATTGTAAGTTCCAAAAAAATGATTGCCTTGTATTTGGACATTAAGGCTCGACTTCGAATTCAAGTATCAATTATGTTCAGGGATTGTCAATTAGTCTAGATTTGAATTTGTAAATGAATGTTTTGAATGACCATGGGAAAGAAAGAAAATTTATTTGATAGAGACCGGACCCATCAAGGATTGCCTACGTATCCAAAAGGAAATCAGGTCAAACGTAGTTCAGAATTACAAGGAAAAATGAAAGAAATGAGGAAGGCTTTGGGCATAAGGTCTGAGAACAATAAAGCCAACTTTGTTCATAATAGTCTTGTCCATATCAATTTCTCTGATGTGATTACGCTTCCTTGTCAAGTGCCTAACGTACATCTTTGTAGGATCTCCTTGAACGATGAATGTATTCGTCATAGAAGGATTGCAATTGTTGTTTTGTTGTCCTTGTTGCACTATAATTTTTCCTTTTTCAATCATATTCTGAATCTTATTTCTCAATGCTGCACATTCTTCAGTGTCATGACCTTGAATGTTTGAATGATTGTAACGACCTGTTTAGTCGTTTTGAGCAGCAGATTTTATTTCTGGAAAAACAGGCTGAGGCGACGGACCCCACGACGGACCGTCATGGGCACGACGGACCGTCGCAGGGTCTCGTTTCAAAACACTTAGAAAATCTGAAATTGGGTATTGAAAATTGACTCTCTGAACTTCGTGACGGAATGGCAGGACGGACCGTCACAGGTGTGACGGACCGTCACAGACTCTTCAGAGAAATTGAGTCTCTGAACTTTGTGACGGGCAGCAGGACGGACCGTCGCAGGTGCGACGGGCCGTCACAGGTTGCGTAATCCCAGTCGGAGTCGGATTTCTGGTTAAGTTTTAAAGGAGCGTTTTGGACTGTTCCTGCTATAATTATATATTTCGTGGGTCTATATTAATAACTCAATTTCTTGGGGGATAAAAGAGGTAACCTTGAGTTAAATTGTGAGTTATTATTGTCATCTTTTACACTTAATTACATGTTAATTAGGGTAAAAAAAGGAGGGTTTGAATAAGAAAAGAATAGAAAGAACAGAGGAGAAAGAGAGAAACGATCGAGAGAGGGAGAAAACAAAGAGGATAGCCAAGATCTTGAGAAAATTGCTTGCTTGAATCACTAATCTTCGGTGGAGGTAGGTTATGGTTTTCATGCTTTCATTGTAAACTCTTAATAGAGAATGATATGTATTGATAGTATTGTAAACCCTGCTATGTGCTTAATTGTATGCATGCATGAACGTGATTATATAATTGTGATTATATTAAGCATGATGAAGTTATTGAATCCCAAATCTTGATAAAAACCTAATCTATTTTTAATGATGATGCCTTGGTAAAGAAGAAGGCTTGATGAACTAAAGTAATGAGATTGATGATGCCTTGGTAAGGGAGAAGGCTTGATGAGTTGATAGAATGAGATTAGGGGATCGGGTGTCACGAACTTACTCGTAGAATTAGGGGATCGGGTGTCACGAACCGACACGTAGATTTAGGGGATCGGGTGTCACGAACCGACACGTAGATTTAGGGGATCGGGTGTCACGAACCGACACGTAGATTTAGGGGATCGGGTGTCACGAACTGACACGTAGATTTAGGGGATTGGGTGTCACGAACCGACACGTAGATTTAGGGGATCAGGTTTCACGAACCGACACGTAGATTTAGGGGATCGGGTGTCACGAACCGACACGTAGATTTAGGGGATCGGAGTGTCACGTACCGACACAAGAGGATTAATGAATATGAGGGAGCGGAGTGTCACGTACCGACACAAGAGAAATAAAGATAAAGAATCTTGAAAGATGTTAATATACTCCATCTAATGAACATGATTCCCAAATGAGTACGGTATTGAGGCTTGAGTCCTCATGTGTGAACTTGACAGTAATTGTAAATGATATAGTGCTTGTTGTTGCTACATGTTAAGTATCATAGTTGATTTTATTATATTACTTGGTATATATTGTTTTCTATTTTGAGTTGGCCGATGATATCTACTCAGTACCCGTGCTTTGTACTGACCCCTACTTTTATGTTTTCTTCTTGTTATTTGTGGAGTGCATCAAACGTGCCGTCGTCTTCAACTCAACAGTAATTCTAGCCAGTCTTCGTCACACCGGATCTTCAGGGTGAGCTAATGCTTCTAGCTTGGACTGGATCTTCTCCTTCATGTCTTGATGCCTTGAACTTCCGGCATGGACTAGCTTTTATTTGTTTTAGCTTTTTAGAATACTCTTAGTTTAGTACTTTGATCATAGATGTTCTTGTGGTGATGACTTCTAGAATTTGGGGATAATAATAGTTATTGATTTTATTAATGACTTTAAGTCTTCCGCATTACTTTAAGTCTATATTACATTGAAATGTTAAGGTTTAGATTGGTTGGTTCGCTCAAATAGGAGGGTAAGTGTGGGTGCCAGTCGCGGCCCGGATTTGGGTCGTGACAAACTTGGTATCAGAGCATTAGGTTTGTTGGTCTCATCACACAAGAACGAGTCTAGTAGAATCATAAGGAACGATAGGGGGACGCCTTTGCTTTTCTTTAAGAGGCTATAAGACTTTAGGAAAATTCCATTCTTTCTTTCTTTCTTTTGTGCTATTACTTGGGTCCAATTGGTATCTAGGTTATACAAATTGGTATCTGACCATCTTCACTCTATTTCGCAGATGGTTAGAACTAGAGCAACGACTACGCTAGCACCAACACCAGCACCGGCGGGACAGGGTGCGTCTGAGCCAGCCACTGGGGCTGTAGCTCGAGGAAGAGCAGCGGCAAGAGGCCTTGGTAGAGGTCGTGGGAGGACGTCCTCTAGGGGAAGAGGACGAGCACCTAGTCCATCTGATACTAGGGCAGTGACTCCTCCACCAACTGAGGAGGTAATAAGAGAAGGGCAGGATGGGGAAAATGAACAAGTGCAGAATGAGGGATTGCCACCCTAGTCTACCCCAGAGATGATAAATCAGGTGCTCACTTATCTTAATGGGTTGTCCGATCAGGGTCAGGCACCTCCAGTGTTTTCTGCACCAACACCTCCGGTTTCAGAGGTACAACATGCAGCCACTATGGCTCCTCGTATGGATGCCTCATTGGACATAGGCACGTTTCCACGTCTGACTACTGGGCCTATAATGACAAATGATCAGCATGAACTTTTCAGTAAGTTCTTGAAATTGAAACCTCCAGTCTTCAAGGGTGCGGAATCTGAGGATGCTTACGATTTTCTGGTTGACTGTCATGAGCTACTACACAAGATGGGTATAGTAGAACGGTTTGGTGTTGAGTTCGTGAGTTATCAGTTTCAAGGGAACGCCAAAATGTGGTGGCGGTCACATATTGAGTGTCAACCAACAGAGGCACCACCTATGACTTGGGCCTCATTCTCTAGTTTGTTTAAGGAGAAGTATATCCCCCGAACTTTGAGGGATAGGAAAAGGGATGAGTTCTTGAGCCTAGAGCAAGGTAGGATGTCGGTCAATGCATATGAGGCTAAGTTTTGTGCATTATCCCGGTATGCCACCCAACTATGTTTCAGTCCACAAGAGCGGATTCGCTGTTTTGTGAAGGGGTTGAGGTCAGAGTTGCGGATTTCGGCCTTACAGGTAGCGGCTACGGCAAAATCCTTCCAAGAGGTGGTAGACTTCGTGATAGAGGTGGAAGGAGTGAAGCAAGATGACTTCACCACGACATCGACATCAAAAAGGTTTCGAAAGGGAGGTGAGTTTAATGGTTCTTACTCTAGAGGACAAGGTTCCGGAGGTTACTCAGTTCGACCCATTTAGTCTTCACTACAGACTGTAGTTGGGGGTCCACCTCAGACCGGTCAACACTTCTCTGAGAAACCCATGCTTGACTCCAGAGAGTGTTATGGGTGTGGGGAGACTGGACATATTAGGATAAATTGTCCAAAACAGAGTTATAGACCCCCAATGGCTAGAGGTAGAGGTGGTCATGGTAGAGGCCGTCATTCTGGAGGACGTGGTGGTCGAGGTAATGGTGGTCACCAAATTGGTCGAGGTGATGGGAAAACTGGAGCCACTACATCACAACATGGTAGGGGCAATGGACAGACAAACGATAGGGCCCATTGTTACGCTTTCCCTGGGCGGTCTGAAGCGGAGGCATCTGATGCTGTTATCACAGGTAATCTTCTGGTTTGTGATTGCATGGCTTCTGTATTGTTTGATCCTGGATCCACATTTTCTTATGTATCTTCCTCATTTTCTAATGGTCTAAATTTACATTGTGAATTACTTGATTTGCCTATTCGTGTTTCTACTCGGATGGGTGAGTGTGTGGTAGTTGAAAAGGTATATAGGTCTTGTTTGGTGAACTTTGTGGGGAGCGACAGTTATGTAGATTTGGTTATCTTAGAAATGGATGATTTTGATGTAATTCTGGGTATGACTTGGCTTTCTCCGCAATTTGCGATCTTGGATTGTAATGCTAAAACGGTGACGTTAGCCAAGCCTGGGACAGATCCGTTAGTGTGGGAGGGTGACTACACTTCCAATCCGGTGCGTATCATCTCCTTTCTTCGTGCTAAGAAAATGGTTAGTAAAGGGTGTTTAGCTTTCTTGGAACATCTCAAGGATGACACTACCCAAGTACCTTCGATTAAGTCGGTTTCGGTGGTTAGTGAGTTTCGGGATGTGTTCCCTGCAGATCTTCCTGGTATGCCACCAGATAGGGATATTGATTTCTGTATTGACCTTGAACCGGGTACTCGCCCCATTTCTATACCCCCTTATAGAATGGCTCCCGCGGAGTTAAGAGAGTTAAAAGCACAACTTCAAGAGTTGTTGAGCAAAGGCTTCATTAGACCAAGTGCATCTCCTTGGGTGCTCCGGTTTTGTTTGTGAAGAAGAAGGATGGGAGTTTTCAAATGTGTATAGACTACAGAAAACTAAACAAGGTAACCATAAAGAACAAGTATCCTCTTCCTCGCATTGATGACTTGTTCGATCAGTTACGAGGTGCTTGTATCTTCTCTAAGATTGACTTGAGATCCGGTTATCATCAATTGAAAATACGGGCAACGGATGTTCCAAAGACTGCTTTTAGAACCAGTTATGGGCATTACGAATTTGTAGTGATGTCTTTTGGTCTTACGAATGCCCCTGCTGCGTTTATGAGCTTGATGAACGGGATTTTTAAGCCATATTTGGACCTCTTCGTGATCGTATTTATTAATGATATACTGATATACTCAAAGAGTAAGAAAGAACATGAGGAGAATTTTAGAATGGTATTGGAAATGTTGAGGGAGAAAAAGCTTTATGCCAAGTTCTCTAAGTGTGAGTTTTGGCTAGATGCAGTGTCATTCTTGGGGCACGTGGTTTCTAAGGATGGAGTGATGGTGGATCCTTCTAAAATCGAGACAGTGAAGAATTGGGCAAGACCTACTAATGTGTCAGAAATAAGGAGCTTTGTTGGGTTAGCTAGCTACTACCGTCGATTTGTCAAGGGATTCTCTTCTATTGCTTCCCAACTGACGAACTTGACTAAGCAAAATGTTCCATTTGTATGGTCGGATGAGTGTGAAGAAAGATTTCAGAAGCTCAAGACTTTGTTGACTACCGCACCCATTCTCACCTTGCCAGTGGAAGGTAAGAATTTCATTGTCTATTGTGATGCATCCTATTCAGGTTTGGTGCAGGGCTCATGCAAGAGAAGAATGTGATTGCTTATACTTCAAGACAATTAAAAGTGCATGAACGTAACTATCCAACTCATGATTTGGAATTGGCCGCGGTAGTGTTTGCATTAAAGCAATGGAGACACTATTTATATGGGGTTAAGTGTGAGATCTACACGGATCATCGTAGCCTTCAGTATGTCTTTACTCAGAAAGATTTGAACTTGAGACAGAGGAGATGGATGGAACTACTGAAGGACTACGACATCACTATTTTGTATCATCCGGGGAAGGCGAATGTTGTAGCGGATGCTTTAAGTAGAAAGGCGGGAAGCATGGGAAGTCTAGCTCACTTGCAAGCGTCTAGACGCCCATTGGCTAGAGAAATTCAGATTCTGGCTAACGACCTTATGAGATTAGAAGTAAATGAGAAGGGAGGATTTTTAGCTTGTGTGGAGGCAAGATCTTCCTTCCTTGACAAGATTAAGGGAAAGCAGTTTAATGATGAAAAATTGATCCGGATCCGAGATAAAGTGTTGCGAGGAGAGGCTTAGGAAGCATAAATCGATGAGGAAGGTGTTTTGAGGATTAAGGGAAGGGTATGTGTACCTCGCATCGATGATTTGATCAACACCATTCTGGCAGAGGCTCATAGTTCAAGGTATTCAATACATCCGGGTGCAACCAAGATGTACCGTGACCTAAAGCAACACTTTTGGTGGAGTAGAATGAAGCGTGATATTGTGGATTTTATTGCCAATTGTCCAAACTGTCAACAAGTAAAGTATGAACACCAAAGGCCCGGAGGAACACTTCAGAGAATGCCCATTCCGGAATGGAAATGGGAGAGAATCGCAATGGACTTCGTGGTTGGTCTTCCAAAGACGATGGGTAAGTACGATTCCATCTGGGTGATTGTTGATAGGTTAACTAAGTCTGCTCATTTCATTCCGGTCAAGGTGACTTACAATGCAGAGAAGTTATCCAAAATCTATATCTCAGAAATTTTTCGGTTGCATGGGGTTCCACTATCCATCATATCAGATAGAGGTACGCAGTTTGCTTCCAAGTTTTGGAGAACATTGCATGCTGAATTGGGTACTAGGTTGGACCTTAGTACCGCGTTCCATCCTCAGACCGATGGTCAGTCTGAGAGAACGATTCAAGTGTTGGAGGATATGCTTCGCGCATGTGTGATAGAGTTTGGTGGCCATTGGGATAGCTTCTTACCCTTAAAGGAGTTTTCATACAATAATAGCTATCACTCAAGTATTGATATGGCTCCATTTGAAGCATTGTATGGTAGGAGATGTAGGTCCCCCATTGGTTGGTTTGATGCATTCGAGGTTAGACCTCGGGGTACTGATCTTTTGCGGGATTCGATAGAGAAAGTGAAATCTATTCAAGAAAAGCTTCTAGCGGCGCAAAGTAGGCAAAAAGAATATGCAGATCGAAAGGTTAGAGACTTAGAGTTCATAGAGGGTGAACAAGTCTTGTTGAAAGTTTCGCCAATGAAAGGGGTGATACGGTTTGGTAAAACAGGCAAGCTAAGCCCAAGGTATATTGGTCCCTTTGAAGTACTTAAGCGAGTAGGGGAGGTGGCTTATGAGTTAGCCTTGCCTCCAGGGCTGTCTGGAGTACATCCGGTATTCCATGTGTCGATGTTGAAAAGATACCATGGGGATGGAAACTACATTATTCGTTGGGATTCAGTCTTGCTTGATGAAAATTTGACTTATGAGGAAGAGCCTGTTGCCATTCTAGATAGAGAAATTAGCAAGTTGAGATCAAGGGAGATTGCATCCGTGAAAGTTCAATGGAAGAATCGACCCGTTGAAGAAGCCACTTGGGAGAAGGAGGTAGATATGCGAGAAAGATACCCACATCTGTTTACAGATTCAGGTACCCCTTTTCGCCCTTGTTTTCCTTCTTGTGATCGTTCGGGGATGAACGATGGGTAAATTGGTATCTATTGTAACGACGTGTTTAGTCATTTTGAGCAGCAGATTTTATTTCTGGAAAAACAGGCTGAGGCGACGGACCCCACGACGGACCTTCATGGGCACGACGGACCGTCGCAGGGTCTCGTTTCAAAACACTTAGAAAGTCTGAAATTGGGTACTGAAAATCGACTCTCTGAACTTCGTGACAGAATGGCAGGACGGACCATCACATGTGTGACGGACCGTCACAAACTCTTCAGAGAAATTGAGTCTCTGAACTCTGTGACGGGCAGTAGGACAGACCGTTGCAGGCGCGACGGGCCGTCACAGGTTGGGTAATCCCAGTCGGAGTCGGATTTCTGGTTAAGTTTTAGAGGGGCGTTTTGGACTATTCCTGCTATAATTATATATTTCGTGGGTCTATATTAATAACTCAATTTCTTGGGGGATAAAAGAGGTAACCTTGAGTTAAATTGTGGGTTTTTATTGTCATCTTTTACACTTAATTAAATGTTAATTAGGGTAAAAGAAGGAGGGTTTGAATAAGAAAAGAATAGAAAGAACAGAGGAGAAAGAGAGAAACGATCGAGAGAGGGAGAAAACGAAGAGGATAGCCAAGATCTTGAGAAAATTTCTTGCTTGAATCACTAATCTTCGGTGGAGGTAGGTTATGGTTTTCATGCTTTCATAGTAAACTCTTAATAGAGAATGATATGTATTGATAGTATTGTAAACCCTGCTATGTGCTTAATTGTATGCATGCATGAACGTGATTATATAATTGTGATTATATTAAGCATGCTGAAGTTATTGAATCCCAAATCTTGATAAAAACCTAATCTCTTTTTAATGATGATGCCTTGGTAAGGGAGAAGGTTTGATGAACTAAAGTAATGAGATTGATGATGCCTTGGTAAAGGAGAAGGCTTGATGAGTTGATAGAATGAGATTAGGGGATCGGGTGTCACGAACCGACACGTAGAATTAGAGGATCGAGTGTCACGAACCGACACGTAGATTTAGGGGATTGGGTGTCACGAACCGACACGTAGATTTAGGGGATCGGGTGTCACGAACCGACATGTAGATTTAGGGGATCGGGTGTCACGAACCGACACGTAGACTTAGGAAATCAGGTGTCACGAACCGACACGTAGATTTAGGGGATCGGGTGTCACGAACCGACACGTAGATTTAGGGGATCGGGTGTCACGAACCGACACGTAGATTTAGGGGATCGGGTGTCACGAACCGACACTTAGATTTAGGGGATCGGAGTGTCACGTACCGACACAAGAGGATTAATGAATATGAGGGAGTGGAGTGTCACGTACCGACACAAAATAAATAAAGATAATGAATCTTGAAAGATGTTAATATACTCCATCTAATGAACATGATTCCCAAATGAGTACGGTATTGAGGCTTGAGTCCTCATGTGTGAATGTGACAGTAATTATAAATGATATAGTGCTTGTTGTTGCTACATGTTGAGTATCATAGTTGATTTTATTATATTACTTGGTATATATTGTTTTATATTTTGAGTTGGCCGATGATATCTGCTCAGTACCCGTGCTTTTTACTGACCCCTACTTTTATGTTTTCTTCTTGTTATTTGTGGAGTGCAGCAAACGTGCCGTCGTCTTCAACTCAATAGTAATTCTAGCCAGTCTTCGTCACACCGGATCTTCAGGGTGAGCTAACGCTTCTAGCTTGGACTGGATCTTCTCCTTCATGTCTTGATGCGTTGAACTTCCAGCATGGACTAGCTTTTATTTGTTTTAGCTTTTTAGAATACTCTTAGTTTAGTACTTTGATCATAGATGTTCTTGTGGTGATGACTTCAAGATTTTGGGGATAATAATAGTTATTGATTTTATTAATGAGTTTAAGTCTTCCGCATTACTTTATGTTGATATTACATTGAAATGTTAAGGTTTAGGTTGGTTGGTTCACTCACATAGGAGGGTAAGTGTGGGTGCCAGTCGCGGCCCGGATTTGGGTCGTGACAATGATAAGCACAATTTTTGGATAGATCAAAGTTTGAAGTAGAATTCTTGGGAATCCATCTATTTATTGGTCTTAGAAGTCCTTTAGCCCATACTCTCTGAAAAATGTCGGTCAAAGTTTCCTTTAAAGGAGTGAAGACACGATGTTTCCTCACCTTATCTTGAGATACCAGAGGGTTGGAAGGCTCAAGAATAGCATGAATTTGCTCAGTATTCTGATTTCTTTGTTTTTGAGATATATAGGTTGATGCATCTTCGTTCCTTTCATCTAATGAGTCTTTCAGGACTTGAAAAGATTTTTGTGTATCAGCAATTCTTCCAGACTGAATGCCATATTATAACTCTTTTCCAATTCGAATTAGACTGTCGAAACTTTGAATACCAGCAAAGAATAGGGTTTTGTAGTATATACCCTCAAGTGATCTGATGAGATTTTATACCAACTCCTCTTCATGCGGTAAGTGACGTATCTTAGAGGCTTCCATTCTCCATCGTATGACATATTCCTCAAAAGATTCATGACTTAATTTCTTCAATTTGAACAAATTTAACATTGTAGGGTCAACCTTGTTATTAAACTTGTATTGTTCAACAAAGTCTCGAGCCATGTCTTCCCATGCGAGCCATTTGTCGAAGTCTTATTTGACGTACCAAGTGAAGGCTATTCCTGATAAGCTTTGAATAAATAACCTCATTAGGAGAGGTTCATTGTTTTCTAAGCCAACTAGCCTGCTGCAAAAATCTTTGAGATGTGCCATTGGATCCCCACGTCCGTCGAACATGTTGAATTTTGGAATTTTAAATCCCGACGGCAATTCAACTCCTGGGTGTAGACATAAATTTTTATACCTTAGGTCATGAGTAGGTATTGAGTTTAATCCTCCATTCACCTTTTTATCCAAGTCATGCATTTTTCGCTGCAGTGCATCTAGCTTAGACTTCTCTATTTTGTCACCTATTCACTCATATTGTGAAGCATCAAAATTGAGGCGTGTTGGAGACCTTTGTTGAGAGAGGGTGTGAGTAGGAATAGGATGAGGAGAGATGGTTGAAAAGGTACTTTGTGTTGGATGAGAAGATGGGTGATTTTTTCGAAGGTTGAACATATTTGTTATATTACAGAATCTTAGTCGAGCCAATTATCCAAATACTAGACAACCTTTAGTCAAAGAAGTAAATCAAACACAAAATCGAGTTATTATATAGTGAGCCAAAATTATAATATCAAATGTATGACACAATAAACTCAAAGTGGGACAATTATAACAATTAATAGAATAAGGTCACATAATTAATTCAAGTTATACTTTGCCAATTTGAAGTTTAGAGTCAAAGAAAGATTTTAACTCCATTTTGACATAATGACTTGATTTAAAATATGATGATCAAATTGACACATAAATATGCAATTTGTCTAAAGGGTGTTGGGGCCCTTTAGACAATAGGGCGGCTACTAATTATATGGATTGACGCCAAGGGTCAAACCACCTAGGGTTTATGCAACATGTATGACCTAACAAGGACTTCTAAGAGTTTTCTTGACGCGGACTTGAAAGGGATTCTATGCGAGAGGCTCGCGGTTTCACGATAGTAAAACTATCTGTTACGTCCACGCATACTATGATGGGTATTTGAATAGAATTGGAGTAGTTGTGAGAGTTGCAAAGGCACAACATCACGAAGAAAAAAAAGGAGAGGGTCCCAATTGGGGGAAATATGAGCGGAATGCCAGTTATCAAAGCAATAAACACTTTGCATTTAAATTTGAAAGTGGTAACATATAAGCATTTTATAAAATAATAAATAAATAAGCATAAATAAATAAAAGGAATTTAAACATATAAAGGTGTAAAAAAATCACGCAAATAAGGAAAGAGGATATGAGATTAAATGTAGTAAACAAATAAGGAAAATGGTGGAATGTGAAACATGGTAATAAACAAATAAGAATGGAGAAAAGGGGTGGAACATGAAAAGAACATAGTAAAGAAGGCAACAAAATGATAGCTAAATAAGATGAACACCTAACAAATAATGAAATAAATAATATAAAGTAAACCCCACATAAATAAGCATGAAACACGTGATGTAAGAACCTAATATCCCCAGCAGAGTCGCCATTCTGTCGCGCTCTATTTTCGCAGAAAATGGGTTTTGTGCACGACCTAACAACTCTTTTGGGATTTCCGAGTTTGGAGTCGCCACCTAACGAATTAAGGCGCGTTAGGGCACCTATCTAACCTAACTAAGTCTAACTAAGGTCAATGAGCCAAAGATTAGGGTAAGGGTTCAAATTACCTCGAAGGGAAGGTGTTAGGCATCCCTCGAGGTCCACAAGTGTGGGTCCCGGCCGTATCTCATGCAATCTATGTTGGGGTTACAATTAGCAATCAAAGTCACTTCATTTATTAATTTATTTAATCTTGCTAAGTGATATAAAACAATTAATACTATTTTATTATTTTTCATTAATTTGAGCATGCAAGGCTAGGTTATAGCAATAAATAAACAACCAAGTTTTATTTTTATTTAGCATATGAGACTATGTTATAAACAAAATTGGCAAATATTAAGCAATTAATATGTGCGAAAGTAAAGTTTGAAAATTGATGAGTTTTGAGTAGGAATTTTTAATTTTTTTAAAAGATATTTGTTTCTTTGTAGGGATGATGCCACGATATTGTTGATCCCGCTCCTCCACCATTGAAACAATTTTGATTTGAGGTCGGTCTTAAAAAAATAATAGTTTATATTTTTGAAAAAATGATTTAAAAGATTTAGTTAGCATATAGGCACATAAACATTTACATATAAATACACATAATTTCTTTTGAAATTCATGGGTAAGTGGTACTTCCGGGGACGCGTCGGGTTTAAAAATTGGAACTAGACCTCGTAGTTCCTTTTGACTTTCCCACTAACGATAGGTTTGGAGATAGTGCTTATAATTTATTTTTCAAAATAAACAATGTCAAAATCAATCCAAAGTTTTAAAGGAAGATTGAATAATGACTTCTTTTAAGAAAATTATATTGCAAGGTTTTGATATGAAATATTTTTTTAAAAAAACCAAGTAATTTGTTAAATGCATGAAATGATTCTAATTTATTATCACTATTATTTTAAGAAAACAAAATATTGCATCATAAATGCGGAAATTTTCAAGGGGACAAATAAGATTACTAATTAAATAATATTAACTAATTTTAGGGGGAGGACACAAATATGCACAAATAAATTTTATTTTTAATGGATATGTTAAAGTTTAAACCTATAGACATGATTTTTAAGTGTTCAAAAAAAAGAAAACAGAGTAACACATATATGCATGATTTTGTAAATCTTAATGATATGAACAGTTTAATCCTTAGGCATGGTTTCTACGTGACAAGACAATGCTAAAAAAGATTATAACATTTTTGAAACACCTAATCAGCCTACTAAATTATTACGATTTGATTTTAACATTAAAAAATTAATGGAGTATAGTTATTTTTTAAGACTTATATAACAAAAGCGTCAAGCAAATAAATTAGTTAGATTATAACACCTACAAACAATAATTCTAGGTGGTTAAAGATAAACCTATAGGCATGATTTCTAACTTTTTAAAAAAAATCACAACGAACAAATAGTCGTGTAAATCCCCCTCCCCTAGATGATCCCCCAAATAAATTTATATATATATATATATATATATATATATATATATATATATGATCTTTAGAGTTACAAATTTCGAATAAATAAAATAAAAAAGAAAAAAAATATATAGATTCAAATAAACAAATAAATCTTTCTTCACGGTTGATCTTCAACTTGAACTTCAAGTTTGAAACTTGGACAGATCAATTGTGATCAATCACCCGCGGATCGAAATATTTTTGAATGGTTGAAGCTCTTGTCCGAACCGCTGCCAGTTGCTGGAGTTTATGGCTGCTGGTCGTCCCTGTTGGAGAAGAGAAAAGAAAAGAAAGAGAAGAGAGCAGAAAACTCACCGGAGTTCCGCCATAGCTGCTGGTCGGAGTAGTTGCTCCTCACCGGACTGAGCTGCTGCCTGTCGCTTGTCCGATGGTCGCCTGATGCTGGTGATCCTTCAAAAGTAAAAGAGAAAAAGAAAACAATAAGGGGAAGGGATAAAAGAACGGGAGGAGAAAGAGAGAGGGCGGCTGCTTTTGTCCGTTTGCTAATGCTGCTCTCCACAGCTGCGGGTGTTGTCAGAGCTGCTGGTTGGCCGTTTTTGTCTTTGCAGCTGTTGCCGGTTGGTCGGAGAATGGGAAGGAGGGGAATGGGCGGACAGAGGAGAAGAGAGGGAGAGAGGGGGCGGCTAGAGAGAGGGAGAGAGAGAGAGGGGCGGTGGCTGGTGAGAGGGGAGGAAGAGAGGAGAAGGGACGATGGAAGAGGGAGAAGAAGAAGGGGTGGCGGCTGCCGGAAAAGGGAGAGGGAAGGGAGAAACATAAAAGGGAGGCGGAGAGAGGGAAAAGAGAGGAAGATAAAGGAGAAAAAATGTTTTAGGTTTTGGGGTCTTTTGTGTTGAAGAATGTCACGACCCAAAACCGGGCCGCGACTGGCACCCACACTTACCCTCCTCTGTGAGCGAACCAACCAATCTAAACTCTAGCATTTCAATGTTATATCAACAGAAAATAATGCGGAAGACTTAAACTCATAATTAAAAACCAATTCAATAACTTCTAAAATTCAACATCTATTATTCCCCAAAATCTGGAAGTCATCACCACAAGAACATCTATGATCAAATGACTAAACTAAGAGTATTCTAAAAGCTAAAACAGGTAAAAGCTAGTCCATGCCGGAACTTCAAGGCATCAAGACAGGAGGAAGAAAGTCCAGTCCAAGCTAGAAGCGTTAGCTCACCCTGAAGATCCGATGTGACGAAGACTGACTAGAATTGCGGTTAAGTTGAAGACGACGGCACGTTTGCTACACTCCACAAATAACCAGAAGAAAACATAAAAGTAGGGGTCAGTACAAAACACGGGTACTGAGTAGATATAATCGGCCAACTCAAAATAGAAAACAATATGCATCAAGTAATATCATAAAATCAACTATGATACTCAACATGTAGCAACAACAAGTACTATATCATTAACAATTATCGTCAAGTTCACACATGAGGACTCAAGCCTCAATACCATACTCATTTGGGAATTAGATTCATTGGATTGAGTATATTAACATCTTTCAAGATTCATTATCTTTATTCCTCTCGTGTCGGTACGTGACACTCCGATCCCCTAATTCTACGTGTCGGTTCGTGACACCCGATCCCTTAATTCTACGTGTCGGTTTGTGACACCCGATCCCCTAAATCTACGTGTCGGTTCGTGACACCCGATCCCCTAAATCTACGTGTCGGTTCGTGACACCCGATCCCCTAAATCTATGTGTCGGTTCATGACACCCGATCCCCTAAATCTATGTGTCAGTTCGTGACACCGGATCCCCTAATTCCATTCCATTAATTCCTCAAGCCTTCTTTTATACCAAGGCATCTTCAATCTCATTACTTTAGTTCATCAAGCCTTCTTTTATACCAAGGCATCATCATTAAAAAGAGATTAGGTTTTTATGAAGATTTGGGATTCAATAACTTCATCATGCTTAATATAATCACAATTATATAATCACGTTCAAGCATGCATACAATTAAGCACATAGCAGGGTTTACAATACTATCAATACATATCATTCTCTATTAAGAGTTTACTATGAAAGCATGAAAACCATAACCTACCTCCACCGAAGATTAGTGATTCAAGCAAGAAATTTTCTCAAGATCTTGGCTATCCTCTTCGTTTTCTCTCTCTCTCGATCGTTTCTCTCTTTCTCCTCTGTTCTTTCTATTCTTTTCTTATTCAAACCCTCCTTCTTTTACCCTAATTAACATGTAATTAAGTGTAAAAGATGACAATAATAACCCACAATTTGGCTCAAGGTTACATCTTTTATCCCCCAAGAAATTGAGTTATTAATATAGACCTACGAAATATATAATTATAGCAGGAATAGTCCAAAACGCCCCTTTAAAACTTAACCAGAAATCCAACTCCGACTGGGATTACGCAACCTGTGATGGCCCATCGCGCCTGCGACAGTCCATCATGCAGGTTCGTAAGAGACTCGATTTCCTTAAGGAGTCTGTGACGGCCCGTTGACCTACGACGGTCCGTCCTGCACTTCCGGCACGACGTTCAGAGAATCGTTCCCTGTACCAAATTCTTAGGAGTTGAAGTGTTTTGAAACAGTGGATTACGACGGTTCGTCGTGCCTTTGACGGTCCGTCCTGCAGATCCGTCACGGAGTTCAGAGAGTCGATTTCAGCACCCAAATTTCAGAATTTCTAAGTGTTTTGGGACGAGACACCCTCGACGGTCCATCGTGCCCATGACGTTCCGTCGTGGGTTCCGTCGTCTCAGCCTATTTTTCCAGAATTAAAATCTGCTGCTCAAAACGACTAAACAGGTCGTTACATTAGATACGAATTTAGCCATCGTTCGTCCCTGAACGATCACAAGAAGGAAAACAAGGGCGAAAAGGAGTATCTTAATCTGTAAACAGATGTGGGTATCTTCCTTGCATATCTGCCTCCTTCTCCCAAGTGGTTTCTTCAACCGGTCGATTCTTCCATTGCACTTTGATGAATGCTACCTCCCTTGACCTCAACTTGCAGACTTCTCTATCTAAAATAGCAACAGCCTCCTCCTCATAAGACAAATTTTCATCAAGCAGGACTGAATCCCAATGAATAATATAGTTTCCATCCCCATGGTATCTTTTCAACATCGACACATGGAATACCGGATGTACTCCGGACAGCCCTGGAGGCAAGGCTAACTCATAAGCCACCTCCCCTACTCGCTTAAGTACTTCAAATGGTCCAATATACCTTGGACTTATCTTACCCCTTTTACCAAACCGCATCACCCCTTTCATGGGCGAAACCTTCAGCAAGACTTGTTCTCCCTCCATGAACTCTAAGTCTCTAGCCTTTCGATCTGCATATTCTTTTTGTCTACTTTGCGCCGTTAGAAGCTTTTCTTGAATAGATTTCACCTTCTCCATCGAATCCCTCAAGAGATCAGTACCCCAAGGTCTAACCTCGAACGCATCAAACCAACCAATGGGGGACCTACATCTCCTACCATACAATGCTTCAAATGGAGACATATCAATGCTTGAGTGATAGCTATTATTGTATGAAAATTCCGCTAAGGGTAAGAAGCTATCCCAATGGCCTCCAAACTCTATCACACATGCGCGAAACATATCCTCCAACACTTGAATTGTTCGCTCAGACTGACCATCGGTCTGAGGATGGAACGCGGTACTAAGGTCCAACCTAGTACCTAATTCAGCATGCAATGTTCTCCAAAACTTGGAAGTAAACTGCGTACCTCTATCTGATATGATGGATAGTGGAACCCCATGCAACCGAACAATTTCTGAGATATAGATTTTGGCTAACTTCTCTGCATTGTAAGTCACCTTGACCGGAATGAAATGAGCAGACTTAGTTAACCTATCAACAATTACCCACATGGAATCGTACTTACCCATCGTCTATGGAAGACCAACCACGAAGTCCATTGCGATTCTATCCCATTTCCATTCCGGAATGGGCATTCTCTGAAGTGTTCCTCCGCGCCTTTGGTGTTCATACTTTACTTGTTGACAGTTTGGACAATTGGCAATAAAATCCACAATATCACGCTTCATTCTACTCCACCAAAAGTGTTGCTTTAGGTCACGGTACATCTTGGTTGCACCCGGATGTATCGAATACCTTGAACTATGAGCCTCTGTTAGAATAGTGTTGATCAAATCATCGACGCGGGGTACGCATACCCTTCCTTTGATCCTCAAAACACCTTCCTCATTGATTTGTGCTTCCTTAGCCTCTCCTCACAATACCTTATCTTGGATTCTGCGCAGTTTCTCATCATCAGACTGTCTTCCCTTAATCTTTTCAAGAAAGGAAGATCTTGCCTCCACAGAAGCCAACAGTCCTCCCTTCGCATTTACTTCTAATCTCATCAAGTCATTAGCTAGAGTCTGAACCTCTCTAGCCAATGGGCGTCTAGAAGCTTGCAAGTGAGCTAGACTTCCCATGCTTCCCGCCTTTCTACTTAAAGCATCCGCTACAACATTCGCCTTCCCCGGATGATACAGAATAGTGATGTCGTAGTCCTTCAGTAGTTCCATCCATCTCCTCTGTCTCAAGTTCAAATCTTTCTGAGTAAAGACATACTGTAGACTACGATGATCCGTATAGACCTCACACTTAACCCCATATAAATAGTTTCTCCATTTCTTTAATGCAAACACTACCGCAACCAATTCCAAATCATGAGTTGGATAGTTACGTTCATGCACTTTTAATTGTCTTGAAGCATAAGCAATCACATTCTTCTCTTGCATTAGCACTACACCCAAACCCGAATAGGAAGCATCACAATAAACAATGAAATTCTTACCTTCCACTGGCAAGGTGAGAATTGGCGCAGTAGTCAACAGAGTCTTGAGCTTTTGAAAGCTTTCCTCACACCCATCCAACCATACGAATGGGACATTTTGCTTAGTCAAGTTCGTCAGTTGGGAAGCAATAGAAGAGAATCCCTTGACAAATCGGCGGTAGTAGCTAGATAACCCAACAAAGCTCCTTATTTCTGACACATTAGTAGGTCTTACCCAATTCTTTACTGCCTCAATCTTAGAAGGATCAACCATCACCCCATCCTTGGAAACCACATGCCCCAAGAAGGACACTGCATCTAGCCAAAACTCACACTTGGAGAATTTGGCATAAAGCTTTTTCTCCCTCAACATTTCCAATACCATTCTCAAATGCTCCTCATGTTCCTCCTTACTTTTAGAGTATATCAGTATGTCATCAATAAATACGATCACAAAGAGATCCAAATATGACTTAAAAATCCCGTTCATCAAGCTCATGAACGCAGCAGGGGCATTCGTAAGACCAAAAGACATCACTACAAATTTGTAATGCCCATACCTGGTTCTAAAAGCAGTCTTTGGCACATCCGTTGCCCGTATCTTCAATTGATGATAACCGGATCTCAAGTCAATCTTAGAGAAGACACAAGCACCTTGCAACTGATCGAACAAGTCATCAATGCGAGGAAGAGGATACTTGTTCTTTATGGTTACCTTGTTCAACTGCCGGTAGTCTATGCACATCCGAAAACTCCCATCCTTCTTCTTCACAAACAAAATCGGAGCACCCCAAGGAGATGCACTTGGTCTAATGAAGCCTTTGCTCAACAACTCTTGAAGTTGGGCTTTTAACTCTCTAAACTCCGCGGGAGCCTTTCTATAAGGGGGTATAGAAATGGGGCGAGTACCCGGTTCAAGATCAATACAGAAGTCAATATCCATATCTGGTGGCATACCAGGAAGATCTACAGGGAACACATCCAAAAACTCACGGACCACCGAAACCGACTCAATCGAAGGTACTTGGGTAGTGTCATCGTTGAGATGTGCCAAGAAAGCTAAACACCCTTTAATAACCATTTTCTTAGCACGAAGAAAGGAGATGATACGCACCGGATTGGAAGTTTAGTCACCCTCCCACACTAACGGATCTGTCCTAGGCTTGGCTAACGTCACAGTTTTAGCATTACAATCCAAGATCGCAAAATTTGAAGAAAGCCAAGTCATACCCAGAATTACATCGAAGTCAACCATTTCTAAGATAACCAAATCTACATAAGTGTTGATCCCCACAAAGTTCACCAAACAAGACCTATATACCTTTTCAACTACCACAGACTCACCCACCGGAGTAGAAACAGGAATAGGCATATCGAGTAATTCACAATGTAAATTTAGACCATTAGCAAATGAGGAATATACATAAGAAAATGTGGATCCAGGATCAAACAATACAAAAGCCATGCAATCACAAACCAGAAGATTACCTGTGATGACAGCATCTGAGGTCTCCGCTTCCGACCGCTCAGGGAAAGCATAACAATGGGCCCTTTCGTTTATTTGTCCATTGCCCCTACCATGTTGTGATGTAGTGGCTCCAGTTTGCCCATCACCCCGGCCGCTTTGGTGACCACCATTACCTCGACCACCACGTCCTCCAGAATAACGGCCTCTAACATGACAACCTCTACCTCTAGCTATTGGGGGTCTATAACTCTGTTTGGGACAATTCCTCCTAATATGTCCAGTCTCCCCACATCCATAACACTCTCTAGAGTCAAGCATGGGTCTCTCAGAGAAGTGTTGGCCGGTCTGAGGTGGACCCCCAACTACAGTCTGTAGTGAAGACTGAATGGGTCGAACTGAGTAACCTCCGGAACCTTGTCCTCTAGAATAAGAACCATTAAACTCACCTCCCTTTCGAAACCTTTTTGATGTCAATGTCGTGGTGAAGTCATCTGGCTTCACTCCTTCCACTTCTATCACGAAGTCTACCACCTCTTGGAAGGATTTTGCCGTAGCCGCTACCTGTAAGGCTGAAATCCGCAACTCTGACCTCAACCCCTTCACAAAACGGCGAATCCGCTCTTGTGGACTGAAACATAGTTGGGTGGCATACCGGGATAATGCACGAAATCTTAGCCTCATATGCATTGACCGACATCCTACCTTGCTCTAGTCTCAAGAACTCATCCCTTTTCCTATCACTCAAAGTCCAGGGGATATACTTCTCCATAAACAAGCTAGAGAATGACGCCCAAGTCATAGGTGGTGCCTCTGTTGGTTGACACTCAACATTTGACCGCCACCACATTTTGGCGTTCCCTTGAAACTGATAACTCACGAACTCAACACCAAACCGTTCTACAATACCCATCTTGTGTAGTAGCTCATGACATTCAACCAGAAAATCGTAAACATCCTCAAATTCAGCACCCTTGAAGACTGGAGGTTTCAATTTCAAGAACTTACCGAAAAGTTCATGCTGATCATTTGTCATTATAGGCCCAGTAGTCAGACGTGGAAACATGCCTATATCTAATGAGGCATCCATACGAGGAGCCATAGTGGCTGCATGTTGTACCTCTGAAACCGGAGGTGTTGGTGCAGAAAACACTGGAGGTGCCTGACCTTGATTAGACAACCCACTGAGATAGGCGAGAACCTGATTGATCATCTCTGGGGTAGGTTGGGGTGGCAATCCCTCATTCTGCACTTGTTCATTTTCCCCATCCTCCCCTTCTCTTATTACTTTCTCAGTCGGTGGAGGAGTCACTGCCCTAGTATCAGATGGACTAGGTGCTCGTCCTCTTCCCCTAGAGGACGTCCTCCCACGACCTCTACCACGACCTTTTGCCGCTGCTCTTCCTCGAGCTACAGCCCCAGTGGCTGGCTCAGACGCACCCTGTCCCGCCGGTGCTGGTCGTTGCTCTAGTTCTAACCATCTGCGAAATAGAGAGAAGATGGTCAGATACAAATTTGTATCACCTAGATACCAATTGGACCCAAGTAATAGCACGAAAGAAAGAAAGAAAGAATGGAATTTTCCTAAATTCTTATAGCCTCTTAAAGAAAAGTAAAGGCGTCCCCCTACCGTTCCTTAAGACTCTACTAGACTCGTTCTTGTGTGATGAGACCAACGAACCTAATGCTCTGATACCAAGTTTGTCACAACCCAAAACCGGGCCGCGACTGGCACCCACACTTACCCTCCTCTGTGAGCGAACCAACCAATCTAAACTCTAGCATTTCAATGTTATATCAATAGAAAATAATGCGGAAGACTTAAACTCATAATTAAAAACCAATTCAATAACTTCTAAAATTCAACATCTATTATTCCCCAAAATCTGGAAGTCATCACCACAAGAACATCTATGATCAAATGACTAAACTAAGAGTATTCTAAAAGCTAAAACAGGTAAAAGCTAATCCATGCCGGAACTTCAAGGCATCAAGACAGGAGGAAGAAAGTCCAGTCCAAGCTAGAAGCGTTAGCTCACCCTGAAGATCCGATGTGACGAAGACTGGCTAGAATTGCGGTTGAGTTGAAGACGATGGCACGTTTGCTACACTCCACAAATAACCAGAAGAAAACATAAAAGTAGGGGTCAGTACAAAACACGGGTACTGAGTAGATATCATCGGCCAACTCAAAATAGAAAACAATATGCATCAAGTAATATCATAAAATCAGCTATGATACTCAACATGTAGCAACAACAAGTACTATATCATTAACAATTATCGTCAAGTTCACACATGAGGACTCAAGCCTCAATACCATACTCATTTGGGAATTAGATTCATTAGATTGAGTATATTAACATCTTTCAAGATTCATTATCTTTATTCCTCTTGTGTCGGTACGTGACACTCCGATCCCCTAATTCTACGTGTCGGTTCGTGACACCCGATTCCTTAATTCTACGTGTCGGTTCGTGACACCCGATCCCCTAAATCTACGTGTCGGTTCGTGACACCCGATCCCCTAAATCTACGTGTCAGTTCGTGACACCCAATCTCCTAAATCTACGTGTCGGTTCGTGACACCCGATCCCCTAAATCTACGTGTCGTTTCGTGACACCCGATCCCCTAATTCCATTCCATTAATTCCTCAAGCCTTCTTTTATATTAAGGCATCATCAATCTCATTACTTTAGTTCATCAAGCCTTCTTTTATACCAAGGCATCATCATTAAAAAGAGATTAGGGTTTTATCAAGATTTGAGATTCAATAACTTCATCATGCTTAATATAATCACAATTATATAATCACGTTCATGCATGCATACAATTAAGCACATAGCAGGGTTTACAATACTATCAGTACATATCATTCTCTATTAAGAGTTTACTATGAAAGCATGAAAACCATAACCTACCTCCACCGAAGATTAGTGATTCAAGCAAGCAATTTTCTCAAGATCTTGGCTATCCTCTTCGTTTTCTCCCTCTCTCGATCGTTTCTCTCTTTCTCCTCTGTTCTTTCTATTCTTTTCTTATTCAAACCCTCCTTCTTTTACCCTAATTAACATGTAATTAAGTGTAAAAGATAACAATAATAACCCACAATTTAACTCAAGGTTACCTCTTTTATCCCCCAAGAAATTAAGTTATTAATATAGACCCACGAAATATATAATTATAGCAGGAATAGTCCAAAACGCCCCTTTAAAACTTAACCAGAAATCCGACTCCGACTGGGATTACGCAACCTGTGACGGCCCGTCGCGCCTGCGACGGTCCATCATGCAGGTTCGTCAGAGACTCGATTTCCTTAAGGAGTCTGTGACGGCCCGTCGTACCTACGACAGTCCGTCCTGCACTTCCGTCACGACGTTCAGAGAATCGTTCCCTTTACCAAATTCTCAGGAGTTGAAGTGTTTTGAAACGGTGAATCACGACGGTTCGTCGTGCTTGTGACGGTCCATCCTGCAGGTCCGTCACGGAGTTTAGAGAGTCGATTTCAGCACCCAAATTTCAGAATTTCTAAGTGTTTTGGGACGAGACACCCTCGACGGTCCATCGTGCCCATGACGTTCCGTCGTGGGTTCCGTCGTCTCAGCCTGTTTTTCCAGAATTAAAATCTGCTGCTCAAAACGACTAAACAGGTCGTTACAAAGAAAGAGAATAGGAAATTTAATCACAACCGTTAGATTAGATAAGGATGGAGGGTTAGGATTCGATCTAGGATTTATTTTAAGGATGGACGGATGAGATCAAAAGATCAAGTCTTGAAATTAGATTGGCAAAGATATGGAATTGCTTAAATTGCAATTAAATTGGCTAGAATTGAAATAAAAGATTGGCTATGATTGAAATAAAATTTGAAGTGGAGTGGCTAGAATTGGAAGAAATTAGAATAGAATAGGCTAGAATTTAAATAATTTTTAGGAAAGTGTAGGAATTACTATTGAAATAAAATACTACATATGTTAAAATATTTTTATATAATTGAAAAAATCATTTAAATTTTATACATTTGAAATTCATTAATAATTTTAAAATATCATAATATTTACGATAATTTTATAAAGTAAAACATACTAAAATATATAATTTTTGAGAAAAATCGACTAAAACTTTAAAACTTTAAGTAAATTTTAAAATACGTATTTAGTCGAATATAATCCTAAAAATGGTTAAAGGTTGGTCAAATTTGGGTGTCAACAATGTCACTAGTAAAACATAGGAAAGAACGACTAACTATCTTAATCAAATAAAATATAAATATAAAAAATTTCAATAATAAAATTGAAAAGCTAGCAATATCAATAGGGAAAATATCCAAGTACCCCCTCAACCTATGCCCGAAATCCAAGAGACACACTTATACTATACTAAGGTCCTATTACCCCCTTGAACTTATTTTATATGTAATTTTCTACCCCTTTTAGCCTACGTGGCACTAGTTCGAAAAAAAAAAGTCAACCATCGTTGGGCCTACAAGATAGTGCCACGTAAGCTAAAAAGGGGTCAAAATTATTAGTAAAATAAGTTCAGGGGGGTAATAGGACCTTAGTATAGTATAAGTGTGTCTCTGAGATTTCGGGCATAGGTTGAGGGGGTACTTGGACATTATCCCATATCAATATTACAACAAACAATTCAATACAAAGTTATAGTCATTTTTATTTGTTTTAATTATCATAGAATAATTATACAAATAATAAATAGTGAATATTTTAACTCTTGAGGAGTTGAAAAACTCACTAAATCAATAATTATTTAGAGAAAAATCACAATTTAAATAATGATTAAAAAATACAGAGAATGGGAGAAAAAGAATAAGTAGGACTTTTAGTATATAAAAGTTTCTGCTATTGTTTGTTTTAATATCATATTGAAATTCTTTATGATTTTTTTCGTCTTCAAACAAATTTAAAATTTTTATCTTTATTTACTCAATATATTTCACTAAAATAATACTTCAATTCATTTTAGTGTGTATTTTGTATGTTTTGTTGTGGTCATTTTATTTAATTACTAAAAAGTTAGAAAAAAATATTTCATTATTTTAGAGTAAAACTTTAAAAATTTCGAGTTTTAATAAATAGTACATACTTCCTCTATATCAAAATAAGTGAAATTGTTGACATATTTTCATAGTTCAAAGTAAGTGAATTTTTCCAAATTTAAGAGAGATATTGAAAAATTCTTCCATTTTTGCCCATTTACAATGTTAATAATTATAAAAGGAATGAATTTTTAAGTACCAAATATGTACATAACGTCATCAGGAAAATAAATTATTTATTTTTAAATTATTTAGAGCGCTCATTTATGAAATAGATAACTGACTTAATTTTGAGTAAATTTAATATATGATGTAAATGAAAGAAAATGGAAAGAAGTCTTAAAAAGAGAGATAAAGAATTAAGTAAAAAGGAATTGAAGAGACGTATTTATTTAGCAAAAAATATACATAAAGAAAAAGAATTGTAAGTGTGAGATGGATCAACCCGCTAATAAAAAGAACAAAGCAACATAGTAGTATTTCCTTATTAATTTTAAACAAAATTAGAGTATGTCTTGTTACCAAAAGTTTACAACCACAAATAAAGAAAAAACATATGCTTCAATGAAAATGTTCTACATGCAAATCTTGAATAGTTGATGTGCAAATGATAGACTAAAATCTAAATTCATTATATTTTGGGAAAACAAACTGTAGAATAATGAATAGAATTGTAGAAAGAATTTGAGGAGATATGTCCTTTAAGTAGAAAAAGTGAATAAACAAAGGTTTTTGTAATTTACGAGATGTAATTGGCCGTAATAAACATTATAATTTTTTTTAGTTATCAAATAAATTAATTAATGAAGAGAGTAAACTCATTTTTTCAGTTTCATAATCAACTTGAACAAATATCAATATTCTCTATAACTTAAGAAATTTGTTCATTGTAATTGGATATTAGCATAACAAACTTGCTTCATTTTGAAAAGTTTGGGATAATGCACAAGTACCCCCTCAACCAATGCCGGAAATATCAAAGACACACTTATACTATACTAAGGTAATATTACCCCCTGAACTTATTTTATTAATAATTCTCTACTCCTTTTCAGCCTACGTGGTACTATCTTGTAAGCCCAATACTGGATGACTTTTTTTCAAGATAGTGTCACGTAGGTCGAAAAGGGGTAGAAAATTACTTAGAAAATAAGTTCAGGGGGGTAATAGGACCTTAGTATAATATAAGTGTGTCTCTTGAATTTTGGGCATAGGTTGAGGGGGTACTTGTGCATTTTCCTGAAAAGTTTCATTAAATTAGAAGAATTAAATGTTTTATAAAATTTGAGTTCCCCAATCATATGCATAGCTAATTTTACAAGTGTTAACGAATACGAAACAAAAACTTAATGAGGGGATCTCATCTCCTTTTTAGTCAATTCAAAATTCACAAAAGAAAAAAATGTGTTATATCATCTAAATTAGAATGAAAAGAAGTGGATAAAGCAAAACAAAAGATGATGGAATATTCTTGATCGAGAAATTATGTCATATTAACATGTTATATACATAATATATAACGATATATAATTGAATTATATATCCAAAAGACAAAGTTTATATAATGAAAATATCAGAAGTTTTCTTTAAGCAACAAAATAATCCGTGGAAGATCATGTTGCCCTTGATACAAAAAGTGTGCTTTGTAATGTAATCTTGTTCTTGAAGGGTACATATCTTGATGGATAAATAATTAATTGAAAAATTATATAAGCAACATTAAGTGCATCTATATATTTGTAAACTATTGAAACTTCTACTTTTTCAAATTTTACTCTGATCAACGCTTGATGAATCTCCGACCGACGTTAAACTTTCTTCTTCATCTTGATAAACTTTTGTTTGGCTACTATAACACAAGAAAAAATTCTAAAAAATTATCTATAATCTTCATAAAAGATGAAAAAGAAAATATTAACAATATGAAGTTGGAGAAAATAGAAATGGACAAGCAACAACACTATAGATGAGAATTAAGTAGAAGAAAGTTGAGAAGACATCTTATTTAATTAGAGAATTCAAATAGATGGAGGTTTTTTTGTAACTTTCATGTGATATAATTATATATAATGAATATGATTATATTAATTCATTTTTTAATAAATTGTTTGATGAAAAACATGGATGAAAAACACAAAAAAGGGAGAAAAAAGATAAATAGTTTTCTAGGTCATTGAGAGTTGCCATATCACCTTGTTTATATGTAGCTTTATTATATATTTAGATTTTTTTGTATTTAATTAAGTAATACACATTTTATATAAATTAAATAATAAATATAAAATACTTAAAATATTTTTTTAAAAAATATTTTTCTTTCGTGATTTTGTAATTAGAAGAAGGACAAGAAATAATTTTTTTTATAATAGAAATTAGAAGGTATGAATTATGAATAATTACTCTTGGTAAGTTAGCATGTGAAGAGTCTTTGTTGTAAATGTTTTTCCATTAATATAATGTTTATTGTAATAAATTAAATAATGACTTTTGCAATAAAATAATTAATTTAAATAAGAAAGAAAAGCCAAGAAAATGAGAAAAAAGATAAACACATGTAGAGATCATAGAGAGGCGCCACATCACCTTGTCTATGATTCAATATGAAGTTGGACAAAATAGAAATGGACATTCAACAACACTATAGATGATTGTTATTTATAGATGAGATTTAAGTAGAAAGAAGTCGAGAAGACATCCTATGTAATCATAGAATTCAAATAGATGGAGTTTTTTTTTTAACTTTCATGTGATAATAATTATATGTAATTAATATGATTATATTTATTCATTTTTTAATATATTGATTAATGAAAAACATGGATGAAAAAAACTCAAAAAGGGGAGAAAAAAATAAATAGTTTTCTAGGTCATTGAGAGTTGCCACATTACCTTGTTTATATGTAGCTTTATTATATGGAAAAATTCTTTTGGCCAAAAAAGTTTGGCCATAATATGGGCAGAATGGTAAAAAGACATGTTCACACTATAAACTAGTTTATTTTTGTACTTTTTTTCCCCTTTAATTCAAATATTAAATATATTCTTCACTTAGGTTTCCAATGCATTAAATATAATTGATGACATTAATTATTTATGATTCCATAACTAAATACTATGAAAAGAAATCATAAAATCCACCAAAGAAAACATAAGTTTGACCCACTCTTCTCTCTTGAGATTTTTCAAGATCTAGAAAAAATATCTTTTACAAAAAAAATTAAAAATGTAAACATAGTAGTAAAAAATTCTATAATAAAAGATATAGTAAAAAACTATATTTAATAATAAAAAAACTAGTAAAAAAATTACATCGCTTTTTTAGTTTAAAAAATTCCTCCTTTTTACTTATTCTTTTTTTGATTTTTTATTTTCTATTTCTTAATGACAAAAACAAACAAAATTAAAAGTATAAAAGAGGTGTAGATGATCTATTTTAGTTTATAATTTCTAATCTAGAAAAGGTAAATTATATCTAAATTTAAATGTTAAAAATTTGTGTATAAATTTAAGGAATCCCATAGTGTAATTCAATAATTACATTCTGTCCCGACAAGTTTAGTAATTACAAAAAATCCCTTAAATTTGTTGAGCCGTGATACTTTAGACTGTAGTGATACATGGTAAATGATATATGGTAACTTAAAACTGTTAAGAAAAAATAGGGGATAAAAACGGTAAATTTAATATTGTTACTAAAACAACTTAATTTGTGGTATCAGATCATTAATCAGCATTAAATCAGCACTTAATTGGATATTAATTTCAAAATTTGAAAATCAAAGATTATATCACTTATTTTGAAAACAATTTTTTTAAACAGTCTGTTAAAATTAGAGCTACCGAAATTTTATTGTTGTTGCAGTGGGTTTTTGAAGATGAATACTTCGATTTTGATGAGACATTCCAAAATTTGGGTGAACGAATTGCAGTATAAAAGTTACAAAATTGATGGAATCGTTGTTGGAGATTCAATTTCGTTTTCTAATCTCAAAGCAGCAATTGCGGCCGAGTTGGATATTGATATATCAAGGAAAGAAATTGAAATTCGATAAATTGTAGAAGGTAACTCCTGTCCGATGAAACTTAAGAACGATATGAGTGTTAAACTATATTTTGAACTGGAAAAAAAACGAGCCTAGATTTTCAGTATATCCATTATGTTTTGACACAATTGAGAAGAATAGTGGTACTGTACATAACTTTGATGGAAGAAGTGGAGAAATAATGTCACGACCCCAAAACCGGGCCGCGACTGGCACCCACACTTACCCTCCTATGTGAGCGAACCAACCAATCTAAACCTTAACATTTCAATGTAATATCAACATAAAGTAATGCGGAAGACTTAAACTCATTAATAAAAACCAATTCAATAACTATTATTTCCCAAAATCTGGAAGTCATCATCACAAGAACATCTACTTCAAATTACTAAATCTAAGAGTTTCTAAGAAGCTAAAAATACATAAAAGCTAGTCCATGCCGGAACTTCAAGGCATCAAGACATGAAGAAGAAGATCAAGTCCAAGCTAGAAGCATTAGCTCACCCTGATATCCGGAATAATGAAGACTGGCTAGAGTTACTGTTGAGTCGAAGATGACGGAACGTTTGCTGCACTCCACAAATAAACAAGAAGAAAACATAAAAGTAGGGGTTAGTATAAAACACGGGTACTGAGTAGATATCATCGACCAACTAAAAATAGGAATCAATATATACCAAGTAATATCATAAAATCAACTATGATACTCAACATGTAGCAACAGCAAGTACTATATCATTAACAATTACCGTCAAGTTCACACATGAGGACTCAAGCCTCAATACCATACTCATTTGGGAATTATGTTCATTAGATTGAGTATATTAATATCTTTCAAGATTCATTATCTTTATTTCTCTTGTGTCGGTACGTGACACTCCGCTCCCTCATATTCATTAATCCTCTTGTGTCGGTACGTGACACTCCGATCCCCTACTACTATGTGTCGGAACGTGACACTTCGATCCCCTAAATCTACGTGTCGGTTTGTGACACCCGATCCCCTAAATCTACGTATCAGTTCGTGACACCCGATCCCCTAAATCTATGTATCGGTTCGTGACACCCGATCCCCTAAATCTACGTGTCGGTTTGTGACACCCGATCCCCTAAATATACGTGTCGGTTCGTGACACCCGATCCCCTAAATCTACGTGTCGGTTCGTGACACCCAATCCCCTAAATCTACGTGTCGGTTCGTGACACCCGATCCCCTAATCTCATTCTATCAATTCATCAAGCCTTCTCCTATACCAAGGCATCATCAATCTCATTACTTTAGCTCATCAAGCCTTCTTTTATACCAAGGCATCATCAATCTCATTACTTTAGTTCATCAAGCCTTCTTTTATACCAAGGCATCATCATTAACAAGAGATTAGGTTTTTTTATCAAGATTTGGGATTCAATAGCTTCATCATGCTTATTTCATCACAATCATATAATCACATTCATGCAAGCATACAATTAAGCATATAGAAGGGTTTACTACACTACCAATACATATCATTCGCTATTAAGATTTTACTACGAATAGCATAAAAACCATAACCTACCTCCACCGAAGATTAGTGATCAAGCAAGCAAATTCCCAAAGCTTTGTGTTTTCCTCTTCGTTTCTCCTCTCTCGATCAATCCTCTCTCTCTCTCTTTGTTCTTTCTATTTTCTTTATTCAAACCCTCTTTCTTTTACCCTAATTAGTATATAATTAAAAATAAAAGATGGCAATAATAACCCACTAATTAACTTAAGGTTACCTCTTTTAACCCCCAAGTAATTAGACTTATTAACATTAACCCACTAACTTTATAATTAAAGCAGGAATAGCCAAATACGTCCCTTAAAACGTATAAAGAAATCTGACCCAGACTGGGATTACGCAGCCTGCGACTTCACAGACTTCAGAGACTCAATTTCTCTGAAGAGTCTGTGACGGTCCGTCACACCTGTGACGGTCCGTCCTGCCATTCCGTTACGAAGTTCAGAGAGTCGATTTCAGTACCCAATTTTCAGATTTTCTAAGTGTTTTTGTCACGACCCAAATTCGGGCCGCGACTGGCACCCAAACTTACCCTCCTATGTGAGCGAACCAACCAATCTGGACCTTAACATTTCAATATAATATTAACAGAAAGTAATGCGGAAGACTTAAACTCATTAATAAAAACCAATTCAATAACTATTATTTCCCAAAATCTGGAAGTGATCACCACAAGAACATCTATGATCAAATTACTAAACTAAGAGTATTCTAAGTAGCTAAAACAAATAAAAGCTAGTCCATGCCGGAACTTCAAGGCATCAAGACATGAGGAAGAAGATCCAGTCCAAGCTAGAAGCATTAGCTCACCCTGAAGATCCGGTGTGACAAAGACTGGCTAGAATTACTGTTAAGTTGAAGACGACGGTACGTTTGCTGCACTCCACAAATAACAAAGAAGAAAACATAAAAGTAGGGGGTCAGTACAAACACGGGTACTGAGTAGATATCATCGGCCAACTCAAAATAGAAAACAGTATATATTAAGAAATATCATAAAATCAACTAATATCCTTAGCATGCAGCATTTACAGTTATCATAACCCTTGGTTACAACACCAAGCACATCAATGAGGACTCACGCCTCCTCATCATACTCATTTGGGAATTCGGTTCTTTAGATTGAATATATTAACATCATTCAAGATTCATTATCTTTATTCCCCTCGTGTCGGTACGTGACACTCTGTTCCTCAATATACTATCCTGCTGTCGAAACATGACACTCCGATCCTCATTCTATCCTGGTACCGGAACGTGGCACCCGATCCATATTCTATCCTGGTACCGGAACGTGGCACCCGATCCATATACTATCCTGGTGTCGGAACGTGACACTCCGATCCTCATATACTATCCTGGTACCGGAACGTGGCACCAGATCCATATTCTATCCTGGTGTCGGAACGTGACACTCCGATCCTCATATACTATCCTGGTACCGGAACGTGGCACCCGATCCATATTCTATCCTGGTGTCGGAACGTGACACTCCGATCCTCATATACTATCCTAGTACCGGAACGTGGCACCCGATCCCCTAATCTCACTACTTCCGTTCATCAAGCCTTCTTTTATACCAAGGCATTATTATTAACAAAGTAGATTAGGGTTTCTTTTCAAGATTTGGGATTCAATAGCTTCATCATGCTTATTTATTCATAATTACATAATCACATCATTCATGCAAGCATACAATTAAGCATATAGAAGGTTTACAATACTACTAACACATATTATTCGTTATTAAGAGTTTTACTACGAATAGCATGAAAACCATAACCTACCTCCACCGAAGATTAGTGATCAAGCAAGCAAATTCCCAAAACTTTGTGTTTTCCTCTTCGTTCGTCTCTCTCTATCGATTCTCCTTCTCTCTCTTTCTGTTCTTTTCTTTTTCTTATTCAAACCCTCTTTCTTTTACCCTAATTAGCATATAATTAAGAATAAAAGATGGCAATAATAACCCACTAATTAACTTAAGGTTACCTCTTTTAACCCCCAAGTAATTAGACTTATTAACATTAACCCACTAACTTTATAATTAAAGCAGGAATAGTCAAAAACGCCCCTTAAAATGTATAAAGAAATCTGACTCAGACTGGGATTACGCAGCCTGTGACGGCCAGTCGTGCCTGCGACGGTCCGTCCTGCTGCCCGTCACAGAGTTCAGAGGCTCAATTTCTCTGAAGAGTCTGTGGCGGTCCGTCACACCTGTGACGGTCCGTCCTGCCATTCCGTTACGAAGTTCAGAGAGTCGATTTTCAGTACCCAATTTTAGATTTTCTAAGTGTTTTGAAACGAGACCCTGCGACGGTCCGTCGTGCCCATGACTGTCCATCGTGGGGTCCGTCGCTTTTGCCAGTTCCAGAATTAAAGTCTACTGCTCAAAACGACTAAACAGGTCGTTACAATAGATACCAATTAACCCATCGTTCGTCCCCGAACGATCACGGGAAGGAAAACAAGGGCGAAAAGGAGTACCTGAATCTGTAAACAGGTGTGGGTATCTTTCTCGTATATCGACCTCCTTCTCCCAAGTTGCTTCTTCAACCGGCTGATTCTTCCATTCCACCTTGATGGATGCAATCTCCCTTGATCTCAACTTGCGAATTTCTCTAACTAAAATGGCAACGGGTTCCTCCTCATAAGACAAATTCTCATCAAGAAAAACTGAATCCCAACGGATAATGTAGTTTCCATCCCCATGGTATCTTTTCAACATCGACACATGGAATACCGGATGCACTCCGGACAGCCCTGTAGGCAAGGCTAACTCATAAGCCACCTCCCCTACTCGCTTAAGTAATTCGAATGGACCAATATACCTTGGGCTAAGTTTACCTCGCTTACCAAACCGCATCACCCCTTTCATTGGCGAAACTTTCAACAAGACATGTTCACCCTCCATGAACTCTATGTCTCTAACCTTTCGATCTGCATATTCTTTTTGCCTACTTTGTGCCGCTAGAAGCTTTTATTGAATAGATTTCACTTTCTCTATCGAATCCCTCAAAAGATCAGTACCCCAAGTTCTAACCTCGAATGCATCAAACCAACCAATGGGGGACCTACATCTCCTACCATACAATGCTTCAAATGGGGCCATATCAATGCTTGAGTGATAGCTATTATTGTATGAAAACTCCGCTAAGGGTAAGAAGCTATCCCAATGGCCACCAAACTCTATCACACATGCGCGAAGCATATCCTCCAACACTTGAATCGTTCTCTCAGACTGACCATCGGTCTGAGAATAAAACGCAGTACTAAGGTCCAACCTAGTACCCAATTCCGCATGCAATGTTTTCCAAAACTTAGAAGTAAACTGCATACCTCTATCTGATATAATGGAGAGTGGAACCCCATGCAATCGCACCACTTCTGAGATGTAAAGTTTGGCTAACTTCTCTGCATTGGAAGTCACCTTGACCGGAATGAAGTGAGCAGACTTAGTTAACCTATCAACAATTACCCAAATAGAATCAAACTTTCCCAATGTCTTTGGAAGACCAACCACGAAATCCATTGCATTCCTTTCCCACTTCCATTCAGGAATGGGCATTCTCTGAAGTGTTCCTCCGGGCCTTTGGTGTTCATACTTCACTTGTTGACAGTTTGGACATTTGGCAATAAAATCCACAATATCACGCTTCATTCTACTCCACCAAAAGTGTTGCTTTAGGTCACGGTACATCTTGGTTGCACCCGGATGTATCGAATACCTTGAACTATGAGCCTCTGTCAGAATAGTGTTGATCAAATCATCGAAGCGGGGTACACATACACTTCCCTTAATCCTCAAAACACCTTCCTCATTGATTGTCGCTTCTTTAGCCTCTCCTTGCAACACTTTATCTCGGATCCGGATCAATTTCTCATCATTAAACTGCTTTCCCTTAATCTTGTCAAGAAAAGAAGATCTTGCCTCCACACAAGCCAACAATCCTCCCTTCTCAATTACTTCTAACCTCATAAGGTCGTTAGCCAGAATCTGAACTTCTCTAGACAATGGGCGTCTAGAAGCTTGCAAGTGAGCTAGACTTACCATGCTTCCCGCCTTTCTACATAAAGCATCCGCTACAACATTCGCCTTCCCCGGATGATACAAAATAGTCATGATGTCGTAGTCCTTCAGTAGTTCCATCCATCTCCTCTGTCTCAAGTTCAAATCTTTCTGAGTGAAGACATACTGTAGGCTACGATGATCCGTATAGACCTCACACTTAACCCCATATAAATAGTGTCTCCATTGCTTTAATGCAAACACTACCGCGGCCAATTCCAAATCATGAGTTGGATAGTTACGTTCATGCACTTTTAATTGTCTTGAAGCATAACTAATCACATTCTTCTCTTGCGTTAGCACTGCACCCAAACTGAATAGGATGCATCACAATAGACAATGAAATTCTTACCTTCCACCGGCAAGGTAAGAATTGGTGCAGTAGTCAACAGAGTCTTGAGCTTCTAAAAGCTTTCCTCACACTCATCCGACCATACAAATGGAACATTTTTCTTAGTCAAGTTCGACAGTTGGGAAGCAATAGAAGAGAATCCCTTGACGAATCGGCGGTAGTAGCTAGCTAACCCAACAAAGCTCCTTAGTAGGTCTTACCCAATTCTTCACTGTCTCAATCTTAGAACGATCAACCATCACCCCATTCTTAGAAACCACATGCCCCAAGAAGGACACTGCATCTAGCCAAAACTCACACTTGGAGAATTTGGCATAGAGCTTTTTCTCCCTCAACATTTCCAATACCCTTCTCAAATGCTCTTTATGTTCCTTCTTGCTCTTTGAGTATACCAATATATCATCAATGAATACGATCACAAAGAGATCCAGATATGGCTTAAAAATCCCGTTCATCAAGCTCATGAAAGCAGCAGGGGCATTTGTAAGACCAAAAGACATCACTACAAATTCGTAATGCCCATACCTGGTTCTAAAAGCAGTCTTTGGCACATCCGTTGCCCGTATTTTCAATTGATGATAACCGGATCTCAAGTCAATCTTAGAGAAGACACAAGCACCTTGTAACTGATCGAACAATTCATCAATGCGAGGAAGAGGATACTTATTCTTTATGGTTACCTTGTTCAACTGCCGGTAGTCTATGCACATCCGAAAACTCCCATCCTTCTTCTTTACAAACAAAACCGGAGCACCCCAAGGAGATGCACTTGGTCTAATGAAGCCTTTGCTCAACAACTCTTGAAGTTGGGCTTTTAACTCTCTTAACTCCGCGGGGACCATTCTATAAAGGGGTATAAAAATGGAGCGAGTACACGGTTCAAGATCATTACAGAAGTCAATATTCTTATCTGGTGGCATACCAGGAAGATCTGCAGGGAACACATCCAGAAACTCACGGACCACCGAAACCGACTCAATCGAAGGTACTTGGGTAGTGTCATCCTTGAGATGTGCCAAGAAAGCTAAACACCCTTTACTAACCATCTTCTTAGCACGAAGAAAGGAGATAATACGCACCGGATTTGAATTGTAGTCACCCTCCCACACTAACGAATCTGTCCCAGGCTTGGCTAACGTCACAGTTTTAGCATTACAATCCAAGATTGCAAAATTCGGAGAAAGCCAAGTCATACCCAGAATTACATCAAAATCAACCATTTCTAAGATAACCAAATCTACATAAGTGTTGCTCCCCACAAAGTTCACCAAACAAGACCTATATACCTTTTCAACTACCACAGACTCACCCACCGGAGTAGAAACAAGAATAGGCATATCAAGTAATTCACAATGTAAATTTAGACCATTAGCAAATGAGGAAGATACATAAGAAAATGTGGATCCAGGATCAAACAATACAGAAGCCATGCAATCACAAACCGAAAGATTACCTGTGATGACAGCATCAGATGTCTCCGCTTCAGATCTCCCAGGGAAACCATAACAATGGGCCCTTTTGTTTGTCTGCCCGTTGCCCCTACCATGTTGTTATGTAGTGGCTCCAGGTTGCCCATCACCTCGGCCATTTTGGTGACCACCATTACCTCGACCACCACGTCTTCCAGAATAACGACCTCTACCATGACAACCTCTACCTCTAACATTTGGAGGTCTGTAACTCTGTTTTGGACAATATCTCTTAATATGTCCAATCTCCCCACATCCATAGCACTCTCTAGGTTCATGCATAGGTCTCTCAGAGAAGTGTTGACCGGTCTGAGGTGGACCCCCAACTACAGTCTGTAGTGAAGACTGAATTGGTCGGACTGAGTAACCTCCGGAACCTTGTCCTCTGGAGTAAGAACCATTAAACTCACCTCCCTTTCGAAACCTTTTTAATGTAGTTGCCATGGTGAAGTCATCTGGCTTCACTCCCTCTACCTCTATTACAAAGTCTACCACTTCTTGAAAAGATTTCGCTGTAGCCGCTACCTGTAAGGCTGAAATCCGCAACTCTGATCTCAACCCCTTCACAAAACGGCGAATCCGCTCTTGTGGACTGAAACAAAGTTGAGTGGCATATCTGGATAGTGCACGAAACTTAGCCTCATATGCATTGACCGACATCCTACCTTGCTCTAGGCTCAAGAACTCATCCCTTTTCCTATCCCTCAAAGTCCGGGGGATATACTTCTCCATAAACAAGCTAGAGAATGAGGCCCAAGTCATAGGTGGTGCCTCTGTTGGTTGACACTCAACATGTGACCGCCACCACATTTTGGCGTTCCCTTGAAACTGATAACTCACGAACTCAACACCAAACCGTTCTACTATACCCATCTTGTGTAGTAGCTCATGACAGTCAACCAGAAAATCGTAAGCATCCTCTGATTCAGCACCCTTGAAGACTGGAGGTTTCAATTTCAAGAACTTACTGAAAAGTTCATGCTGATCATTTGTCATTATAGGCCCTGTAGTATGACGTGGAAACGTGTCTATTTCCAGTGAGGCATCCATGCGGGGAGCCACAGTAGCCGCATGTTGTACCTCCGGAGCCTGAGGTGCTGGTGCAGAAAACACTGGAGGCGCTTGGCCTTGAATAGATAACCCGCTAAGATAAGCAAGAACCGAATTGATCATCTCTGGGGTAGGTTTGGGTGGTAATTCCTCATTCTGTACTTGTTCATTTTCCCCATCCTCCCCTTCTCTTACTACTTCTTCAGTAGGTGGAGGAGTCACCGCCCTAGTATCAGATGGGCTAGGTGCTCGTCCCCTTCCTCTAGAGGATGTCCTCCCACGACCTCTACCACGGCCTCTTGCCGCTGCTCTTCCTCGAGCTACAGCCCCAGTGGCTGTCTCTGATGTATCTTGTCTTGCCGATGTTGATGTTGGCGCGGTCTTTGCTCTAGTTCTAACCATCTACGAAAAAGAGTGAATATGGTCAGATACCAATTTGTATCACCTAGATACCAATTGGACCCAAGTAATAGCACGAAAGAAGAAAGAAAGAATGGAATTTTCCTAAAGTCTTATAGCCTCTCAAAGAAAAGTAAAGGCGTCCCCCTACCGTTCCTTAAGACTCTACTAGACTCGTTCTTGTGTGATGAGACCAACGAACCTAATGCTATGATATTAAGTCTGTCATGACCCAAATCCGGGCCGCGACTAGCACCCACACTTACCCTCCTATGTGAGCGAACCAACCAATCTGGACCTTAAAATTTCAATATAATATCAACAGAAAGTAATGCGGAAGACTTAAACTCATTAATAAAAACCAATTCAATAACTATTATTTCCCAAAATCTGGAAGTCATCACCACAAGAACATCTATGATCAAATTACAAAACTAAGAGTATTCTAAGAAGCTAAAACAAATAAAAGCTAGTCCATGCCGAAACTTCAAGGCATCAAGACATGAGGAAGAAGATCCAGTCCAAGCTAGAAGCATTAGCTCACCCTGAAGATCTGGTGTGTCGAAGACTGGCTAGAATTACTGTTGAGTTGAAGACGACGGCACGTTTGCTGCACTCCACAAATAACAAAGAAGAAATCATAAAAGTAGGGGGTCAGTACAAACACGGGTACTGAGTAGATATCATCGGCCAACTCAAAATAGAAAACAGTATATATTAAGCAATATCATAAAATCAACTAATATCCTTAGCATGCAGCATTTACAGTTACCATAACCCTTGGTTACAACACCAAGCACATCAATGAGGACTCACGCCTCCTCATCATACTCATTTGGGAATTCGGTTCTTTAGATTGAATATATTAACATCTTTCAAGATTCATTATCTTTATTCCCCTCGTGTCGGTACGTGACACTCCGCTCCTCAATATACTATCCTGGTGTCGGAACGTGACACTCCGATCCTCATTCTATCCTGGTACCGGAACGTGGCACCCGATCCATATTCTATCCTAGTACCGAAACGCGGCACCCGATCCATATACTATCCTTGTGTCGGAACGTGACACTCCAATCCTCATATACTATCCTAGTACCGGAACGTGGCACCCGATCCATATTCTATCCTGGTGTCGGAACGTGACACTCCGATCCTCATATACTATCTTGGTACCGGAACATGGCACCCGATCCATATTCTATCCTGGTGTCGGAACGTGACACTCCGATCCTCATATACTATCCTGGTACCGGAACGTGGCACCTGATCCCCTAATCTCACTACTTTCGTTCATCAAGCCTTCTTTTATACCAAGGCATCATCATTAACAAAGTAGATAAGGGTTTCTTTTCAAGATTTGGGATTCAATAGCTTCATCATGCTTATTTATTCATAATTACATAATCACATCATTCATGCAAGCATACAATTAAGCATAAAGAAGGTTTACAATACTACTAACACATATCATTCGCTATTAAGAGTTTTACTATGAATAGCATGAAAACCAAAACCTACCTCACCGAAGATTATTGATCAAGCAAGCAAATTCCCAAAGCTTTGTGTTTTCCTCTTCGTTCGTCTCTCTCTATCGATTCTCCTTCTCTCTCTTTCTGTTCTTTTCTTTTTCTTATTCAAACCCTCTTTCTTTTACCCTAATTAGCATATAATTAAGAATAAAAGATGGCAATAATAACCCACTAATTAACTTAAGGTTACCTCTTTTAACCCCCAAGTAATTAGACTTATTAACATTAACCCACTAACTTTATAATTAAAGCAGGAATAGTCAAAAACACCCCTTAAAACGTATAAAGAAATCTGACTCAGACTGGCATTACGCAGCCTGTGACGGCCCGTCGTGCCTGCGACGGTCCGTCCTGCTGCCCGTCACAGAGTTCAGAGACTCAATTTCTCTGAAGGGTCTGTGATGGTCCGTCACACCTGTGACGGTCCGTCCTGCCATTCCGTTACGAAGTTCAGAGAGTCGATTTTCAGTACCCAATTTCAGATTTTCTAAGTGTTTTGAAATGAGACCCTGCGACGGTCCTTCGTGCCCATAACGGTCCGTCGTGGGGTCTGTCGCTTGTGCAAGTTTTTCCAGAATTAAAATCTGCTGCTCAAAATGACTAAACAGGTCGTTATAGTTTTGAAACGAGACCCTGCATTGGTCCGTCGTGCCCATGACGGTCCGTCGTGGGGTCCGTCGCCTTAGACTGTTTTTCCAGAAATAAATCTGCTGCTCAAAACGAGTAAACAGGTCGTTACAATAGATATCAATTTACCCATCGTTCGTCCCCGAACGATCACAAGAAGGAAAACAAGGGCGAAAAGGAGTACCTGAATCTGTAAACAGGTGTGGGTATCTTTCTCGCATATCAGCCTCCTTCTCCCAAGTGGCTTCTTCAACGGTTCGATTCTTCCATTGAACTTTGATAGATGCAATCTCCCTTGATCTCAACTTGCGAATTTCTCTATCTAGAATGGCAACGGGTTCCTCCTCATAAGACAAATTCTCATCAAGCAAAACTGAATCCCAACGGATAATATAGTTTCCATCCCCATGGTATCTTTTCAACATCGACACATGGAATACCGGATGCACTCCGGACAGCCCTGGAGGCAAGGCTAAATCATAAGCCACCTCCCCTACTCGCTTAAGTCCTTCAAATGGACCAATATACCTTGGGCTTAGTTTACCCCTTTTTCCAAACCACATCATCCCTTTTATTGGCGAAACCTTCAACAAGACTTGTTCACCCTCCATGAACTCCAAGTCTCTAACCTTTCGATCTGCATACTCTTTCTGTCTACTTTCAGCCGCTAACAACTTTTCTTGAATAGATTTCATTTTATCTAACGATTCTCTCAGAAGGTCAGTACCCCAAGGTCTAACCTCAAATGCATCAAACCACCCAATGGGAGACCTACATCTTCTCCCATATAGTGCCTCAAATGGGACCATATCAATGCTTGAGTGATAACTATTGTTGTAGGAGAACTCTGCTAAGGGTAAGAAGCTATCCCACCGACTACCAAATTCTATCACACATGCACAAAGCATATCCTCCAACACTTGAATCGTTCGCTCAGACTGACCATCGGTCTGAGGATGGAACGCAGTACTAAGGTCCAACCTAGTACCCAGTTCAGCATGTAATGTTTTCCAAAATTTAGAAGTAAACTGCGTACCTCTATCAGATATAATGGAGAGTGGAAACCCATGCAATCGCACCACTTCCGAGATGTAAAGTTTGGCTAACTTCTCTGCATTGTAAGTCACCTTGACCGGAATGAAGTGAGCAGACTTAGTTTACCTATCAACAATTACCCAAATAGAATCAAACTTTCCCAATGTCTTTGGAAGACCAACCACGAAATCCGTTGCAATCCTTTCCCACTTCCATTCAGGAATGGGCATTCTCTGAAGTGTTCCCCTGGGCCTTTGGTGTTCATAATTTACTTGTTGACAGTTTGGACATTTGGCAATAAAATCCACAATATCACGCTTCATTCTACTCCACCAAAAGTGTTGCTTTAGGTCACGGTACATCTTGGTTGCACCCGGATGTATCGAATACCTTGAACTATGAGCCTCTGTCAGAATAGTGTTGATTAAATCATCGACGCGGGGTACACATACCCTTCCCTTAATCCTCAAAACATCTTCCTCATCGATTGTCGCTTCTTTAGCCTCTCCTTGCAACACTTTATCTCGGATCCGGATCAATTTTTCATCATTAAACTGCTTTCCCTTAATCTTGTCAAGGAAGGAAGATCTTGCCTCCACACAAGCTAAAAATCCTCCCTTCTCATTTACTTCTAATCTCATAAGGTCGTTAGCCAGAATCTGAACTTCTCTAGCCAATGGGCGTCTAGAAGCTTGCAAGTGAGCTAGACTTCCCATGCTTCCCGCCTTTCTACTTAAAGCATCCGCTACAACATTCGCCTTCCCCGGATGATACAAAATAGTGATGTCGTAGTCCTTCAGTAGTTCCATCCATCTCCTCTGTCTCAAGTTCAAATCTTTCTGAGTAAAGACATACTGTAGGCTACGATGATCCGTATAGACCTCACACTTAACCCCATATAAATAGTGTCTCCATTGCTTTAATGCAAACACTACCACGGACAATTCCAAATCATGAGTTGGATAGTTAAGTTCATGCACTTTTAATTGTCATGAAGCATAAGCAATCACATTCTTCTCTTGCATTAGCACTGCACCCAAACCCGAATAGGATGCATCACAATAGACAATGAAATTCTTACCTTTCACTGGCAGGGTAAGGATTGGTGCAGTAGTCAACAAGGTCTTGAGCTTTTGAAAGCTTTCTTCATATTCATCCGACCATACAAATGGAACATTCTGCTTAGTCAAGTTCGTTAATTGGGAAGCAATAGAAGAGAATCCCTTGACAAATCGACGGTAGTAGCTACCTAAACCAACAATGCTCCTTATTTCTGACACATTAGTAGGTCTTACCCAATTCTTCACTGTCTCAATCTTAGAAGGATCCACCATCACTCCATCCTTAGAAACCATGTGCCCCAAGAAGGACACTGCATCTAGCCAAAATTCACACTTAGAGAACTTGGCATAAATCTTTTTCTCCCTCAACATTTCCAATACCATTCTCAAATGCTCCTCATGTTCCTCCTTACTTTTAGAGTATATCAGTATATCATCAATAAATACGATCATAAAGAGATCCAAATATGGCTTAAAAATCCCGTTCATCAAACTCATGAACGCAGCAGGGGCATTCGTAAGACCAAAAGACATCACTACAAATTCGTAATGCCCATACCTGGTTCTAAAAGCTGTCTTTGGCACATCCGTTGCCCGTATTTTCAATTGATGATAACCGGATCTCAAGTCAATCTTAGAGAAGACACAAGCACCTTGTAACTGATCGAACAAGTCATCAATGCGAGGAAGAGGATACTTGTTCTTTATGGTTACCTTGTTCAACTGCCGGTAGTCTATGCACATCCAAAAACTCCCATCCTTCTTCTTTACAAACAAAACCGGAGCACCCCAAGGAGATGCACTTGGTCTAATGAAGCCTTTGCTCAACAACTCTTGAAGTGTGACTTTTAACTCTCTTAACTCCGCGGGAGCCATTCTATAAGGGGGTATAGAAATGGGGCGAGTACCCAGTTCAAGATCAATACAGAAGTCAATATCCCTATCTGGTGGCATACCAGGAAGGTCCGCAGGGAACACATCTAGAAACTCACGGACCACCAAAACCGACTCAACCGAAGGTACTTGGGTAGTATCATCCTTGAGATGTGCCAAGAAAGCTAAACACCCTTTACTAACCATTTTCTTAGCACGAAGAAAGGAGATGATACGCACCGGATTGGAAGTGTAGTAACCCTCCCACACTAACAGATTTGTCCCAGGCTTGGCTAACGTCACAGTTTTAGCATTACAATCCAAGATTGCAAAATTCGGAGAAAGCCAAGTCATACCTAGAATTACATCAAAGTCAACCATTTCTAAGATAACCAAGTCTACATGAGTATTGCTCCCCATAAAAGTTACAAGACAAGACCTATACACCTTTTCAACTATCACAGACTCACCCACCGGAGCAGAAACACGAATAGGCATGTCAAGTAATTCACAATGTAAATTAAGACCATTAGCAAATGAGGAAGATACATAAGAAAATGTGGATCCAGGATCAAACAATATAGAAGCCATGCAATCACAAACAAGAAGATTACCTGTGATGACAGCATCAGATGTCTCCGCCTCCGATCTCCCAGGGAAAGCATAACAATGGGCCCTTTCGTTTGTTTGTCCGTTGCCCCTACCATGTTGTGATGTAGTGGCTCCAGTTTGCCCATCACCCCGGCCGTTTTGGTGACCACCATTACCTCGACCACCACGTCCTCCAGAATAACGGCCTCTACCATGACCACCTCTACCTCTAGCTATTGGGGGTCTATAACTCTGTTTGGGACAATTCCTCCTAATATGTCCAGTCTCCCCACATCCATAAGACTCTCTAGAGTCAAGCAGAGGTCTCTCAGAGAAGTGTTGACCAGTCTGAGGTGGACCCCCAACTACAGTCTGTAGTGAAGACTGAATGGGTCGAACTGAGTAACCTTCGGAACCCTGTCCTCTAGAGTAAGAACCATTAAAATCACCTCCCTTTTGAAACCTCTTTGATGTCGATGCCATGGTGAATTCATGTGGCTTCACTCCTTCCACCTCTACCACGAAATCTACCACTTCTTGGAAGGATTTTGCCGTAGCCGCTACCTGTAAGGCTGAAATTCGCAACTCTGACCTCAACCCCTTCACAAAACAACGAATCCGCTCTTGTGGACTGAAACAAAGTTGAGTGGCATATCTGGATAGTGCACGAAACTTAGCCTCATATGCATTGACCGACATCCTACCTTGCTCTAGGCTCAAGAACTCATCCCTTTTCCTATCCCTCAAAGTCCGGGGGATATACTTCTCCATAAACAAGCTAGAGAATGAGGCCCAAGTCATAGGTGGTGCCTCTGTTGGTTGACACTCAACATGTGACCGCCATCACATTTTGGCGTTCCCTTAAAACTGATAACTCACGAACTTAACACCAAACCGTTCTACTATACCCATCTTGTGTAGTAGCTCATGACAGTCAACCAGAAAATCGTAAGCATCCTCAGATTCAGCACCCTTGAAGACTGGAGGTTTCAATTTCAAGAACTAACTGAAAAGTTCATGCTGATCATTTGTCATTATAGGCCCTGTAGTCAGACGTGGAAACGTGCCTATGTCCAATGAGCCATCCATATGAGGAGACATAGTGGCTGCATGTTGTAACTCTGAAACCGGAGGTGTTGGTGCAGAAAACACTGGAGGTGCCTGACCCTGATCAGACAACCCACTAAGATAAGCGAGAACCTGATCGATCACCTCTGGGGTAGGTTGGGGTGGCAATTCCTCATTTGTCACTTGTTCATTCTCCCCTTCCTCACCCTCTCTTACCACTTCCTAAGTCGGTGGAGGAGTCACCGCCCTAGTATCAGACGGGCTAGGTGCTCGTCTTCTTCCTCTAGAGGACGTCCTCCCACGACCTCTACCACGGCCCCTTGCCGCTACTCTTCCTCGAGCTACAGCCCCAGTGGCTGGCTCGGGCGCTTCTTGTCTTGCCGATGTTGGTGTTGGCGCAGTTGTTGCTCTAGTTCTAACCATCTGCGAAATAGAGTGAAGATGGTCAGATACCAATTTGTATCACCTAGATACCAATTGGATCCAAGTAATAGCACGAAAGAAAGAATGAAAAAATGGAATTTTCCTAAAGTCTTATAGCCTCTCAAAGAAAAGTAAAGGCGTCCCCCTACCGTTCCTTAAGACTCTACTAGACTCATTCTTGTGTGATGAGACCAACGAACCTAATGCTATGATACCAAGTTTGTCACGACCCCAAAATCGGGCCGCGACTAGCACCCACACTTACCCTCCTATGTGAGCGAACCAACCAATCTAAACCTTAACATTTCAATGTAATATCAACATAAAGTAATGCGGAAGACTTAAACTCATTAATAAAAACCAATTCAATAACTATTATTTCCCAAAATCTGGAAGTCATCATAACAAGAACATCTACTTCAAATTACTAAATCTAAGAGTTTCTAAGAAGCTAAAAATACATAAAAGCTAGTCCATGCCGGAACTTCAAGGCATGAAGACATTAAGAGGAAGATCCAGTCCAAGCTAGAAGCATTAGCTCACCCTGATATCCGGAATAATGAAGACTGGCTAGAGTTACTGTTGAGTCGAAGATGACGGCACGTTTGCTACACTCCACAAATAAACAAGAAGAAAACATAAAAGTAGGGGTCAGTACAAAACACACGTACTGAGTAGATATCATTTGCCAACTCAAAATAGGAATCAATATATACCAAGTAATATCATAAAATCAACTATGATACTCAACATGTAGCAACAGGAAGTACTATATCATTAACAAATACCGTCAAGTTCACACATGAGGACTCAAGCCTCACTACCATACTCATTTGGGAATTATGCTCATTAGATTGAGTATATTAACATCTTTCAAGATTCATTATCTTTATTTCTCTTGTGTCGGTACGTGACACTCCGCTCCCTCATATTCATTAATCCTCTTGTGTCGGTACGTGACACTCCGATCCCCTACTACTATGTGTCGGAACATGACACTCTGATCCCGTAAATCTACGTGTCGATTTGTGATACCTGATCCCCTAAATCTACGTGTCGGTTTGTGACACCCGATCCCCTAAATCTACGTGTCGGTTCGTGACACCCAATCCCCTAATTCTACGTGTCGGTTCGTGACACCCGATCCCCTAAATCTACGTATCGGTTCGTGACACCCGATCCCCTAATTCTACGTGTCGGTTCATGACACCCGATCCCCTAAATCTACGTGTCGGTTTGTGACACCCGATCCTCTAAATCTACGTGTCGGTTTGTGACACCCGATCCCCTAATCTCATTTTATCAATTCATCAAGCCTTCTCCTATACCAAGGCATCATCAATCTCATTACTTTAGCTCATCAAGCCTTCTTTTATACCAAGGCATCATCAATCTCATTACTTTAGTTCATCAAGCCTTCTTTTATACCAAGGCATCATCATTAACAAGAGATTAGGTTTTTTTTATCAAGATTTGGGATTCAATAGCTTCATCATGCTTATTTCATCACAATCATATAATCACATTCATGCAAGCATACAAATAAGCATATAGCAGGGTTTACAACACTACCAATACATATCATTCGCTATAAATAGTTTACTACGAATAGCATAAAAACCATAACCTACCTCCACCGAAGATTAGTGATCAAGCAAGCAAATTCCCAAAGCTTTGTGTTTTCCTCTTCGTTTCTCCTCTCTCGATCAATCCTCTCTCTCTCTTTGTTCTTTCTATTTTCTTTATTCAAACCCTCTTTCTTTTACCCTAATTAGTATATAATTAGGAATAAAAGATGGCAATAATAACCCACTAATTAACTTAAGGTTACCTCTTTTAACCCCCAAGTAATTAGACTTATTAACATTAACCCACTAACTTTATAATTGAAGCAGGAATAGTCAAATACATCCCTTAAACCGTATAAAGAAATCCGACCCAGACTGGGATTACGCAGCCTGCGACGTTCCGTCCTGCTGCTCCGTCACAGACTTCAGAGACTCAATTTCTCTGAAGAGTCTGTGACGGTCCGTCACACCTGTGACGGTCCGTCCTGCCATTCCATTACGAAGTTCAGAGAGTCGATTTCAGTACCCAATTTTTAGATTTTCTAAGTGTTTTGAAACGAGACCCTGCGACGGTCCGTCGTGCCCATGACAGTCCGTCGTGCCCATGACGGTCCGTCGTGGGGTCCGTCGCCTCAACCTATTTTTCCAGAAATAAATCTGCTGCTCAAAACGACTAAACAGGTCGTTACAAATAACGTGTGTAGGAGGCACAACAAATGATACACAGGCTTTGGCAATAGTTGAAAATAGCATATTTGAGTCACATGAAAATGCAGAAGTTGGAGTTTCAAATGTTATAATCAATTCAGATATTGTTAATGTGAAGACAGATCATATATATAAGAACAAAGCAACACTTGTAGATGTGATGACGAAATATAAGATAAAGAACAACTTCAATTGCAAAGTGAAGAGGTCTGATCAACAAAGGTATGACAGTGTTTTGCTATTTTAATGTATCATGTGTTGTTTTATAATTTATTTAGTACATGAAACATTACTGTTCTATATGAAAACCTGCATGTTTCATATGTTATTTTATAATCTAATGTATCATCATTTCAGGAATTTGTTTTTGATACATTGAAATAACTATATTTGATACTTGAATGTACTACTACTGATATAGTAAGGACTGTATCAGTTTAAACAGTCATATCACAAATAGTGGATAATTTTCTTTAAATTTTGATACTTTTCTTAAAAATTGGTTGATACTTTTTGTGTGATTCATTGTTTGATTACTTTAAACATTATTGTTGAATATATTATATATGATGCATTTGATATGTGTATTAATATGCTTAAAAAATGTACGCAGCTATGTGTTGGTACGCTTTTCAGACAAATGTGATTGGACTATGAAGGCGTCGTGCAGGAAAAAATTTGATATATTCATTGTTAGAAATTTCAATAGTGAACATACGTGTCCGATGAGGGAGATGGTATTAACCAAAGTCCAAGCAACAGTCGAATTTGTAAGTGGAGTGACAGCTCCAAAATTGGTCAATTATAAACGAATTTATACACCAAGGGATATAATTGATGATATTAGAGAATATTATGGTGTTGAAATATCTTACCAGCAAGCACGGCGTGCTAAAGAATGTGCACTCTCCATGATTAGGGGAAAACCATCTGCATGACATAGACGGATGCCGCGATACATACACATGTTAAAAACTGTGTATCCAGATTCTTATATAAGAATGCATAAGACTGAAGAGGATGAATTTATGTATCTGTTCATCGCCTTAAGACCATTCATTAGGGGATTTAAATACTGCAGACCAGTAGTTGTTGTGGATGGTGCACATCTGAGTGGAGATTACAAAGGGACATTTGTATCAGCAAGCACACTTGATGGCGCAGGAATTTTTTATTTATAATAATGATGTCTTTTTGTATATTACGTATCAAATCATATAATGTGTGTGTAATCAGGTTGCATATTTCCATTGGCATATGGTGTTGTTGACATCGAAAATGATTGTTCGTGGACATGGTTTTTCGAACAGTTCAAACATGCATTTGGTGATAGAAACGATATGTGTGTTGTTTCAGATAGAAATGAGAGTATCATGAAGAGTGTAAGGATTGTGTTCCCCGATGTACCTCATTATGCATGCATCTGGCATCTTTGGAAGAATGTATGTGGAAACTTCAAAAGGAGCAGAAAGGCCATTAGTGATCTATTCTATTCTATGGCCAAGGCATATAGAAAGGAAGATTTTGATAAGTTGATGGCTAAGGTTGATAGAATTGATCACAGGGTTAAGGAGTATCTTGAATATGCAGGTTACGAAAAGTGGTCAAGAGTTCATGCAACAGTAAACAGAGGTAGAATGATGACTTCAAACATTGCAGAATGTATCAATGGTTGTCTTGTTGAAGCACGCCAATTAACTATAATAGAATTCTTGGAAGAGGTTAGAATTCTTTTTGGATCTTGAGGAATTGTTGATTATAAACGTGGCTAAAAATTAAAAAATGGAGGTATGTATCATTATATAATACTTTATATTATATGTATCTAATTCTGTGTATCATTATGCTTTTTTAACATGATTTGGTTTTTAAAAGTTATATATTTAAAATTTTTAATGTACACAGGTTGTTCCATCATCTGAGTTTATTTTCTCAATTTATGAAAATGGAAGAAGATATATTTTTTGTCTTGAGCGGAAAGTATGTTGTTGTGGTAGATTTCAACTAGATGAGATACCTTGTTCACATGCAACCGCTGTATTAAAAAAAAAAGAATGTCATCGATATGAATCCGTATTGATCTGATTATTACAAGCCTGATGCGTTGGCAAAAACATATGAAATTCCAATGGTGCCAATGCCAGATAAGAAAGATTGGTCAGATCATAAACACGTGGTAGCTGAAACTGTGTATCCACCTAGATACAGAAGATCATCTGGACGACCAAGAAAAAGAAGAAGAAAGAATGCAGAAGAAAAGATTTCGGTGAACACAAACTGTTGTGGACAATGTGGACAAGAAGGGCACAACAGAAGAACTTGTACTTTCTACCCAAAAGAGAAGTGAATTAGTCGTAATGTTTCTATGATATCAAGAATAATTTATAACGTAAACATTTTAATGAATTTCAGTTTTCATTACAACTGCAAATTGAACACTTTGTGTTTAGATAAATAAACATACAAACATGTGGTAATTAAATTTGAAGTCGTGCTTATGATTATAAATACTTTCTTATTATTGGTGTTGATAAATATACTTGTGTCAATATTTGTTTTAAATATATAAATCTTATGCTACAGTAAGATATATAATTTAAGAATTAATAGGTAACATAATGTACATGATACATATGGTTTATCTAGTGTATCATGTACTTTTATTATGTGTTTTCAGTACACATTGTTTATAGTGTGTATCATTGGTTTGCACAATGATACATCTCCATTAGATAAAAAATACAAATATATTGTTGAGGTTATTGTGTACTTTAGAATGACTATAAATCATGTATCATGTGAATTTATATAATCTAACTTGTGTAATGCTTTTTTTGTTATGTTTTTATTGAAATATACAGTAAATAACTTTCCTTTAAAAAAATAATACCAATTCATATGAATATGCTATTCAATTTACCTAACTATCATGTAAAATTTAAGGATTAGAGTGTAACATATTGTACATGATACATACGGTTTAGCCAATGTATCAGTTATTTTTAGTGTGTGTTTGGTATATATGTATCATTTGGTTTTGCCAGTGTATCATCTCGATTAAATAAAAAATTTAAAAATCTTTATGTCTATGTTTAATTATAAATACTTTGATTATACTTTGTTAAATGATTTAAACCTGTGTGGGGCTATAATATGTCTGATATTTATATTTTCAATATAAACATATTTGTTACGTAATGTGAAAAAAATATTCATGGAAATTGACAAAACCAAAAAAATAACATTAAAAAGGATAAAAATAGTTGTTCAATAACATATAAAAATAATAAATATAACATTAAAACATTGTTTTATCATGAAATGCTACACTATGTGAACTAAATCTTCTTCTGGTGGTGGTGTGACTACGCCCCTGGATTTTGGTGGATCATCATTGTCGCTAAAATATCCGCACTTAGCCTTCTCACTTCCATAACTCCACAGCAATGCTCCATATCTTTGACGCAGGTAATCAGGATTAAAATCAGCATAAGATATATTGATTTGGTTACTGATATACTCGGCAAATGCAGTAACATATAACCCACAGTCTCTACAAAAAATACAGAATAAATTAAAAACTTAATGATACATTAAAAAGGGCAAATGAAAAATTCTTGATACTTACAGGCTATCGCATTCATGTGTAGGGATGTCTTGTGCAAATTCTATCATGAAAGGAACTTGAGGCTCCAGAAGTGAGCCATTATTGTTGTCTTTATATGCATGACAATCAGCAAATTTTGTGCGTTCATTTTCTTCAAAAAATCCACTGTCAAGTAGGTATGAAGGAAGCATTTTATACAACATCTTGATCTCATGAGGAATTGTTTGTTTCCTTGTACTAATTGGTGAGTCAAAAATCCTTATCAACCTGTTTTTCAACTCAACAACAGCCAACACCCAATGGAATTCTTGATCACAGTTAATTGGGATGTAGACCTCATCTACAAAATGCCATGGTAAAGCAGCTGGTATTCCAAACCCTTTGATGATGTTAATTATTGACCTCTCATGTACAGATACAACTGAAGCGCGATCAATATGTTCTTGTGTAGTAAGACTATCATCATCATCGTCCATGTAATATCTATCATAACAGTTTTTTACATGCGACATGAACAAACAGTGGGTTGTTGTGTTTCTGTATTGATCCATGCTGCAAAGTTTTAATTTTTTACGAAGGTAGTAAAAGATCACATCGGTGTGCTATAAACAAAATGAAAACATAGTAAGAAATTATATACATCTAAACAATATAAAAAAAGAAATATAATTATGTGAATATAGTATGATACTTTTGCAAATTAAATAGTATGATACCTATACAGAATGTATCATTGCAAATTAAATAGTATGATACTTATACAGAATGTATCATGATGTTATAATATAGTTATGACTGATACATATTTCATAAATAGTTTAATATTTTGCCTCATCAGACCAACATTTGTTTGGCTGTGACATGGCATAAAACCAATTCTTGTTCATTGGAAAAGCAACAACAAAGTCCATCATCGTAAATCCAAAAGAAGAAGATCTTGATCTGTATTTATTGTCCAATGGGTTCCTGCATACATGATACATAAGTTTTCAATGTATGTACATGATACATAACACTCACTTATTTACAGTTTTTATATAACAAAGTATCATGAATTAGTTGTATATAAAATGATTACGCCTAACACTGAGAAAAAAAATGTATAAAACTTACTTATTGTTATGATTTTTTAGAAACCCCCTCAACAACCAATTCATGTAATCCTCAATAAGTTTCGGTGAAACTTTATCTGCAATGCCACATCCTTCGAATGGGAAATGGAGTCGAGTCATATCCTTCAATTTCTCTTTTCCCTTCTCGCTTGACCCAAAAGAAGTACAATATGGAGATTGAATCCTTCTCGAAGGCATTCTATTTCTATGCGTAGGAGTGACTGCATTAGTTTTAACAACAATCTCCGTTATTGGAATATCAGTGGTAATTGACTGTCGGTCAACAAGTACTGGCTGCTAGTTATATTCTGCGGATCATAAGAATATAATGGTCTAGCATTGGTAGCATCTTTACCCAAATCTTTGATAAGCGCATCTATTGCTGCATGAGTTGATGGCGATATTGTTGTTGAAGTTGAAGAATCCTGTATAATATGATGTAATGATTTTTAGAATAAATTTGTGTGTAATGAAATTGTGTGTCATAAATCAAAATTGAAAAATGTACCGATGAATCCGTTGTTATTTTTTCGGGCAACACATGAGGGATGTTGTGCTGAACATTGTCATCAACGGCTTGGTCCATGATATGTTCATTTAAATCTTGGTGCGACTGATGTGCGTCACCATCCTGAATATGCAGTTTTGAAATAAAAATTGTTAATATAATTTTTGCTGATACGTAACATTAATTACAATCACATGATACATAGTATTGAGTAAATATGCATGATACATGACAGAATATAAAATGAGAAAAAAAAGTGATCATGATACAAATCATTGACTATATGTGCATGATACACAACATACCCAATGTATCATAACCATTACCTTTGGATTATCACTGACTATTTGTTCACCCTCATTTACGAAAACACCAACACCATCCACATCGACATCCCATGCATCGTCGACGATATGATGCTCACCATTTTTACCAGAAAAACCACAACCATTCTCAGCTACACCACCCATATCATCGAGATCAACTGGTATTTGCTGAGATGTTTGTTTGTCAGACTGAAATGTGCTTGTATCAGCCTGAAAATTGATGTTCTCTTTGCTAATAGATTGCATCAGCTGGGAGTGATTTGCTATTATCAAAATAATCAGTTCCTCCAATTTCTTGTCAACCTAAAAATTGTAGATACATTTAGGATAAATAAAAGTTTGTTTAAAAATAACAAAATAATTTACTTACGTAAGTTTTCAAATGTCCTTTCAACTCTTCAATATGAGGAATTATATTGTTGACATTTTGTGAATCTGCATATCCATGAACATAAGCAGCCGGGTTCTGAGAAACGTTTGGAACAGAACCATGTACATCAGCAGCCGATTTCGGTGACACTTGTGGAACAGAACCATGTACATCATCAGCATTCGAGTGTTGAGGTAGACTTGACATGGAAACATGTACATCATCATCCGGTGTCGGAGACACATTTGATTGATCAGGCTGGTTCTGTTCTGACACCTTCTTTTTTTGAATAATCGATTTTTTTCTTCTTTTTGGCGGTGGTGGAGGAGATGTATCAAACACTCTAGAATATGTCCTCAATAACTGTTCGGGCGATTTTGTGGAGAAATCATCTAAATCATCTTCCTTGTTTGGTTGTACTAATGGTATTGATATAGAATGAGCATGTTCAACTTGAGCAATATCAAAAGCTTCAATTTCCTCTGCTGTTGGGACAATGTTTGAACATGCATTCTGAATGTATCACAAACACATAAGATAATTTAACTGTTAGATACAGTAATAATTCATAATGTATCACAAAGACATAAATAACGATATTCCATATACAAAAATAAATTTTTACCTCTTGGAAAATGGTAGACATAAGCATTTCAAACTTTGCCTTTTCAGACACAACTCTCCAATTGCATATTCTTGGGATGATATTGCGTTCTCTCACAGCTATATCTAAATTTAAATTGGATGCACATTCGTATATTCAAACATTTAGTGCATATGGAATCCCATATAATCGGTATAACTTTTTACTAACGTCAAAATCTGTCTAAGTGAACCAATTAGTTTGAAAAATGATAGCTGACCCCAAGGAAAATGTTGATATTTACCATCTTCAACCATTGGAAAGTCGACAATAGATATCGTTGTATTATCAAGAGTAGCTAATACAAATGTATGAATAAAGAACAGTATAGACATTTGGAGTGCATCCTGATTGCTCTCCCAATTACCCATCTTAAACCTTTGAACTAGTTGATGCTTTGTAACACTATTGACTGCACCAGGGAAATACTTTTTAAAAAGCATACAATTAGTTTGTTCTTGGTATTTGAAATCATTGGTATTTCCTCTGACCTTAAGTCCTGTTAATAATGCAAATTCATCTATACCAAATTTCAGGACACACCCGTTGGAATGTTTAATATGCAACACATTAGGGTTGCTTTGTTCCAATTCTAAAAGCAATAAGCACTTAGTTATTTGGCCCTGAAAATTACATTTAGAAATGTCTAAAAAAGGTCCAAAAATTGTATCCTTAAACATTTGGATAACATTGTCCCCTGTGTATTTTTCAAAGTCCTTTAGGAAATTGTTGTTAAAATTGACAGCAAACCTTATGGGATGTGTTGGTATCTTTTTAATCTTGTACTTCAGTGGCTGCAATTTGAAAATAAAAACACAAATTAAAACGATATAGAAATATAACTACTAAATAAAACAACTAATAACTTAGTGATACATGGTTTCAGTTTTCAGAATTTCATTCTACATGAAAAACATGTGATACATGTATATAACATGTATCAGTAAATTAAATAAAACATTATAACATGTGATACAAGTCTAATACATGTACCATAAACAGCGACTAAACAACATACACAAAGATTCTATTACATGTATCAGTGAATTAAATAAAACATTATAACATGTGATACATGTCTAATACATGTATCATAAACAGCGACTAAACAACATACACAAAGATTCTATATGTATCATCAACTACATCTGATGAAGCATTTATTAAACTTAGTGAATGATACATTATAACAAATTTCAAAACATTTATCAGTACATCAACTAAACAACTAATACCTTACTGATACATGATATCATTCAGGAAATCATACTACATGCAAAACATGTGATACATATCTACTACATGTATCAGTACATTGACTAAACAATGTACACACAGATTCTACATGTATCATCAAGCACAGTTTATACTTTACTACACTTATTGAATGATACATTATAATAATTTTCAAAAACTTAATGATACATATAAAATATTATGAAACACAACAAATTCATGTATTAGTTGACCATCTAAAACACTATACACCCTTTTTCAAATGTATCAGCAAGCACACTTGACTCCTTAAAAATTTTACTAATTTAAACAACACAATTTTTAAGTACCAAAATACTAACCCGAGACAATGTAGGCCTAACAACAATGTTTGCTGCTTCTTTTTTCCTTTTTTGTTGTATTTTGACAACCTTTGATGTTTCGCCAGAGTCTTTGTTTGAATCCTTCTGGAGATTCATAGGATCATGCAAAGACTTTTTCCTATGTTCTTACCAATTATCATCGTCGGAATCATATATCCTTCTATTGATTGACGGATTCATTACTATGATGTAATAGAACAATTAACAAAAACAAAAAAGAGAAGAATATACGAATTGATGATGGATTAATAATAAAAAGATGTTGGGTTCATACGATTCCAGATTAGGAAGAAATAGACGAAGATGGATTAAGAATAAAAAGAAGAAAAGAAAAAAATATGCTGGGTTGAGATGAATGAAGACGATTCAGGGGAAAAAAAGAAGTGAAAGTTGATGTTAGTAAGAACAAAACGGTAGAAGGCACTGGAAGTTACCCTGCTTCCTGATTTTTTAAATTTTGAAATTCAAAATTTCCAAATTTGTTCTTTTATTTAAATTTAATTAAATTTAATAATTCAAAATCAAAAAGCTGATTAAAAGGTTGAGTGTTTAAATGGATAAAATTTAAAATTCAAAAACTGATTTAAGAGGTTGAGTGTTTTAATGGAGAAAAAATAGGCATTAAAATTGGTAAATATGTATTATAGGAGAGAGAGTGTAATGTATCTAAAAACTTACACTAAAATAAAAAAAAAGAAATTATGTAATATTTAAAAAAAGTAGGAAAAATTAGAGAATATAAAAATTATAGTTGTGTATTTCAGTTATTTTTCCAAAATTTATATCTATAATACTCAAAATTAAAAATATGAAATTAACTAATTTGACAAAACAACTACTCATATGTATTTAAAGAAGTTGTTACGCATCAAATTTCTAGAAAGAAGTTAAATAATAAAAGTATATTTCATCTGATTATATTTAGAATGTTTGTGAGTGAATATTAAGAAAATTGAAACTACAATAATGTTTCTCTTATTATGTAATTGTCTTCATATATGAGTCGTATCATACACAAATAAAGACTCCTTAAAATTAATATTTCTTTATTTGAGTACTAGAGTCGCATACAAATTTTTTTTGAATAAAAATGTTTATGGAGCTTCATTGAAAAATTATAATAACACATGACAAATATAAAAAGTTCTTTATGATTTCGAAATAATTTTTTGTAAAAAAAGATTAAAAGAAAATAGTTCTTCGATGATAATGGCAACACAAATTTGTTAAGCATGAACTATCGAAGTCTCACAACATATATATTTTTATTTATAAGCATTATTTATTGTTTTATGGAAAAAAAATATTTGTTATGAAATGATATGTTAATATTAAGTTTACATAGTTGTTGTCATAATAATAATATTATTTTCCCCTAAAATAAATATTATTTTGAAACTAAATATGGATTTATAAAATTAAGCAATTTTATTGTATTATATAAATAAATTTAAATTACATCTTACCTAATTTTTTTAGTATAATGCAAAATCGTTTAATAATAACAGTCAAAACTCAACATACTCTAGTTCATATGTTCCAATCCTAGATAACAAACCAAAAAAGCTAAGCATTAGTATTGTAGTCTTGTGCTTTTGTGTTATGTCAATTTGATGATTTGATAATCATTACTTATATTTGTTATTAATATGAGTTCTAATCAATTAGGTAATTGTAGGAATTATTATGTTAAAAAAATTAAGTTATATATAAAATTAAAAATATAATTTGAATTATTTCAATAGCGACAATCAAACTCAAAATACTTTTGAATTAGTAGGCATCGACAAATTATAGAAATACTTAAACTCATATGGCTCATAAGCGACAATCCCATTTCACAAATCAAAAATATCAAAAAAATAATAACACGAAAATTACTTTCTTATTTTTTAATACATAAGATTTATCTAATTATTAAATTATCCCACAAAACTTTTCTTTCTATATTTTTCACATTAAAGTACAAAATTTATTAAAAAAGATTTGTTGTTATCGGAAAAGAAATAATCTTGATAGTTATTATTAAAAAATGGATAAGCACAAGAACCCCCTCAACATATGCCCGAAATCTCAGAGACACACTTATACTATACTAAGGTCTTATTAACCCCCCTGAACTTATTTTATTAATAATTTTCTAACCCTTTTGTGGCCTACGTGGCACTATCTTGTGGGTCCAATGTTGGTTGACTTTTTTTTTCAAGTTAGTGCCATGTAGGCCGAAAAGGGATAGAAAATTACTTATAAAATAAGTTTGGAGAGAGAGGGGGGGGAGAGTAATAGGACTTTAGTGTAGTATAAATGTGTCTCTGTGATTTCGGACATAGGTTGAGGAGGTACTTGTGCATTTATCCTAAAAAAATATTTCATGTATTTTAGAAGATGATTATGAAATATAATATTCAAATGAGTCTAGTTCATATTATTTTAAATGTTGATGATAGTGTATTAAATTTACTATAATGAAATTAAAATAAAGAAAACAAATGTAATATTGTTCCAACAAATTTTGTATTATAAAGCTAGATATGAACGAATATTTATTTTTTGTGCTTAATTTTAGAATTAGATGATTTGTATATAATATAAATAAATAAACATTACAAGTTCAAAATTAAAAAAACATTGATAAACTATATTCAAAAAAATCTTATGAAATTATAATTTGTATAGTTTAATTTTACATGTAATGAAAAAGAACAAAGAACAGATGACAAAAGATGAAGAAAAAGGAAAAAAGGAAGGGTGAATTAGGAAAAAATAAGAAGAAGATAAAGTAGATACTGATGGGTTCCATATTATTGTTGTTCACATGTATTTCTAGATGTTTAGAAAATAGTGGTAATAAAGACCTTACCTTAAAAGAGAAGAAGGTTAAATTAGTCTTTTCTCAATTCTTGTCAAATTCTGGTCGAGTAATTTCCTTAGATAGTCACCATGTTTGGAAAATTATCTAGGAATATCACTAATGTTTGTTTTAGGACTATAATATCATTCAACTTTGCCTATTTTCCTCAAAATATACTTGACACAAAAAAATAAATTAATTCTCTTTATTTCTCTCCTACTAGGGTGTCATGTCACATTATTTAATTTATTATTAACATTTTTTTAATTCTTTTAAAGAATCGGAGGAACCCACATATTGTCTTGAAAAATCAGAGGAGCTCATATTACAGCCCTTAATGTAATTTTTTTTTACTGGATATAATATATGAGTTTGTCTATTTTTTTTAAAAAATCTATCTATATAATAGGAGAAGTAAAAAGTGTCACATATCAACACCACAAATATTCAAGAATTTTAATTTTTCAAAATTTTTTTTGAATATGCTCTAAAAATACAATTAAAAACTTTTAATTGTATAACGACTTGATTTCTTTAGTTTGTGTGTTACAACAGGCTGTTTTCGCATTGTATATAAATTACAGGGATCTGATATACTCCTCAACTTTGTCATTTTGAGCTGATATACCCCTTATTATGAAAGTGACTCATATATACTCCTACTTATAAACAAATGGCTCACATATATCCTTTTCCTCTAACGAAAATGAAAAAAAATAATTTTAATCTAATTTTTTTTTTTTGTAAAAAATATAATCCCATATGAGTAAATTTAATCCTTGTCAAACATATTTTTCTGACTTTTTTTTGTTTCAATGACTAATGTAGAATTATTATCTTGATAATCATATTTATTTATGTTTCAGTAATATTCTTGTAAAACTTATTGTAGATGACCAAATTTTTTTCTTCGAATACAAAAATCAAATTACAATGTAGACAAAAGAAATAGTTTAAATATTTTTTCTTTAAACTAAGCAATGAAAGAAAAAAATATAAAATAAGGATAAGAAACTCAACGAATTATAATAAAAGAAGTCAAAAAATAATTTATGTATGAAAAATTAAAATATACCTTAAACTTTGATAGAAGAATCATATATACCTTTAAATAATTTTTTAAAAAAAAGTAAAAAGTATAAATTTAAAATTAATTTTTTAATTTTCGTGAAATGAATTGTATATGTGAGCTCATTTTGTAACAACATGGGTATATGTGAGCCATTTGTATAACGGTAAGGGCATATATGAGTCACTTTCATAACGAGGGGTATATCAGCTCCAAATGACAAAGTTGAGGAATATATCAGACCCTTTTCCCTAAATTAAATTACAAGATAATAAATAATAATTTAAAACATTTTATAATGTATATAACTTAAAATAATTAATAATTTATATGTAATACTCATACATAATAATATAGAAATATGACGATTTAAAAACTTTAGTACTTTTTTTGGTTTAAACAATTTTTAATCTTGCTGTTCATTTAATTTGTTATATATTTGAAATTAACATAAAATACATAAAATCTTGATGTAATAACTAAATATATTTTTAAAAATACATAAGAAAAGAAATTGCATATGAAATTTAATTGATGCTCTAATTTCGTATTTATCATGTATATTAAAATAGAAGGAGTAATATGCACCGTTAGGAAGTAACGTAACTATAAATCATAGTGAATTAAAAATATTAAAGAATCACATAAGAAATTTCCTTGACTTTCCTAAATTATTCATGTTATATGAAATAGAAAGAGTAACATATATTATTTGAAAATGACATAAAAGGAATTAACAACAAATTACTAACCGCAAATAAATTTAATGAACTCTTTAAATTTGATTCGTATTAAATAATATATACCGACCCGGCACCTAATATCTAGTATTTGTTCCTAGACTTTGGTAGAGACACCGATTTCATAGCCAATCTTCATGTTTTTTTTTTTAAAAAAATGACATTAAGGTTTCAAAATAAATGGGTGGTGACATAATGTAACGACCTGTTTAGTCGTTTTGAGCAACAAACTTCAATTCTGGAAAAACAGGCTGAGGCGACGGACCAAACGACGATCCGTCATGGGCACGACGGACCGTCGCAGGGTCTCGTTTCAAAACACTTAGAAAATCTGAAATTGGGTACTAAAAATCGACTCTCTGAACTTTGTGACGGAATGGCAGGACGGACCGTCACAGGTGTGACGGACCGTCACAGACCCTTGGTGGAAATTTGGTTCTCTGAACTCTGCGACGACCTGCAGGACGGACCGTCGCAGGCACGATGGCCCGTCACAGGTTGCGCAAATCCCAGGCAGAATCGGATTTCCTTACACGTTTTAAGGGACTTTTTTGGACTATTCCTTCCTTAATTATAGATTTTGTGGGTTTATATTAATAACTCAAATTCTTGGGGGTTAAAAGAGGTAACCCTAAGTTAATTAGTGGGGTATTATTGCCATCTTTTATTCTTAATTATATACTAATTAGGGTAAAAGAAAGAGGGTTTGAATAAGAAAATAGAAAGAACAAGAAGGGAGAGAGAGAAACGATCGAGAAGAAGAGGAAAACACCAAGCTTTGAGGATTAACTTGCTTGATTTCAATTCTTCGGTGGAGGTAGGTTATGGTTTTCATGCTTCATAAGCAAACTCTTAATAGTGAATGATATGTATTGGTAGTATTGTAAACCCTACTATATGCTTAATGGTATGTTTGCACGAATATGATTATGTGATTGTGATAAGATAAGCATGATGAAAATATTGAATCCCAAATCTTGAAAAGAAACTTTAATATACATTATTAATGATGATGCCTTGGTATAGAAGAAGGCTTGATGAATTAAAGTAATGGGATTGATGATGCCTTGGAATAGAGAAGGCTTGATGATTTACAGAATGATATTAGTGGATCGGAGTGTCACGTTCCGACACATAGTATTAGTGGATCGGAGTGTCACGTTCCGACACATAGTATTAGTGGATCGGAGTGTCACGTTCCGACACATAGAATTAGGGGATCGGAGTGTCACGTACCGACACATGTAGGGGATCGGAGTGTCACGTTCCGACACATGTAGGGGATCGGAGTGTCACGTTCCGACACATGTAGGGGATCGGAGTGTCACGTACCGACACATGTAGGGGATCGGAGTGTCACGTTCCGACACATGTAGGGGATCGGAGTGTCACGTTCCGACACATAGAATTAGGGGATCGGAGTGTCACGTTCCGACACATAGAATTAGGGGATCGGAGTGTCATGTACCGACACATAGTAGTAGGGGATCGGAGTGTCACGTACCGACACAAGAAGTAGAAAGATAATGAATCTTGAAAGATGATAATATACTCAACTTAATATACTTAATTCCCAAATGAGTATGGTTTTGAGGCTTGAGCCCTCATGGATGAACTTGATGGTACTTATTGATGATTGTAATACTTGTTGTTGCTACATGTTGAGTTTTATAGTTGATTTACGATAATATTGATATATACTGTTCCCTATTTTGAGTTGGCCGATGATATCTACTCAGTACCCGTGTTTTGTACTGACCCCTACTTTTATGTTTTTCTTCTTGTTATTTGTGGAGTGCAGCAAACGTGCCGTTATCTTCGACTCAACAGTAACTCAAGCCAGTCTTCGTCACACCGGATCTTCAGGGTGAGCTAACGCTTCTAGCTTGGACTGGATCTTCTCCTTCATGTCTTGATGCCTTGAACTTCCGGCATGGACTAGCTTCTTATGTATTTTTAGCTTCTTAGAAACTCTTAGAATTAGTAGTTTAAAGTAGATGTTCTTGTGATGATGACTTCCAGGTTTTGGGAATAATAGATGTTGAATATTGATAGTTATTGAATTGATTTTTATTAATGAGTTTAACTCTTCCGCATTACTTTCTGTTTATATTATATTGAAATGTTAAGGTTTAGATTGGTTGGTTCGCTCACATAGGAGGGTAAGTGTGGGTGCCAGTCGCGGCCCGGAATTGGGTCGTGACAAAACTTGGTATCAGAGCATTAGGTTTGTTGGTCTCATCACACAAGAACAGGTCTAGTAGAGTCTTAAGGAACGGTAGGGGGACGCCTTTACTTTTCCTAGAGAGGCTATAAGACATTAGGAAAATTTCACTCTTTCATTCTTTCTTTCGTGCTACTACTTGAGTCCAATTGGTATCTAGGCAATACGAATTGGTATCTGACCATCTTCACTCTCTTTCGCGGATGGTTAGAACTAGAGCAACGACTGCGCCAACACTAACATCGGCAATACAAGAAGCGTCTGAGCCAGCCACTGGGGCTGTGGCTCGAGGAAGAGCAACGGCAAGAAGCCGTGGTAGAGGTCGTGGGAGGACGTCCTCTAGAAGAAGAGGACAAACACCTAGCCCATCTGGTACTAGGGCGGTGACTCCTCCACCGACTGAGGAAGTGATAAGAGAGGGGGAGGATGGGGTGAATGAACAAGTGCAAAATGAGGAAATGCCACCCCAACCTACCCCAGAGATGATCAATCAGGTTCTGGCTTATCTTAGCGGGTTATCTGATCAGGGCCAGACACCCCCAGTGTTTTCTGCACCAGCACCTCAGGCTCCGGAGGTACAACATGCGGCTACTATGGCTCCCCGCATGGATGTTCCATTGGAAATAGGCACGTTTCCACGTCTGACTACTGGGCCTATAATGACAAGTGATCAGCATGAACTTTTCAGTAAGTTCTTGAAATTGAAACCTCCAGTCTTCAAGGGTGCTGAATCGGAGGATGCTTATGATTTTCTGGTTGACTGTCACGAGATACTACACAAGATGGGTATAGTAGAACGGTTTGGTGTGGAGTTTGTGACTTATCAGTTTCAAGGGAACGCCAAAATGTGGTGGCGATCCCATGTTGAGTGTCAACCGACAGAGGCACCACCTATGACTTGGGCCTCATTCTCTAGATTGTTTATGGAGAAGTATATCCCCCGGACTTTGAGGGATAGGAAAAGGGATGAGTTCCTGAGCCTAGAGCAAGGTAGGATGTCGGTTAATGCTTATGAGGCTAAGTTCCGTGCACTGTCCAGATATGCCACTCAACTCTGTTTCAGTCCTCAAGAGCGGATTCGCCGGTTTGTGAAGGGGTTAAGGTCAGAATTGCGGATTTCAGCCTTACAGATAGCGGCAACGACAAAATCCTTCCAAGAAGTGGTAGACTTTGTGATAGAAGTGGAAGGAGTGAAGCCAGACGACTTCACCACAACATCTACATCAAAAAGGTTTCGAAAGGGATGTGAGTTTAATGGTTCTTACACTAGAGGACAGGGTTCGGGAAGTTACTCAGTCCGACCAATTCAGTCTTCACTACAGACTGTCGTTTGGGGACCACCTCAGACCGGTCAACACTTCTCCGAGGGGCCTATGATTGACTCCAGAGAATGTTATGGATGTGGGGAGATTGGACATATTAGGAAAAATTGTCCCAGACAAAGTTATAGACCCCCAATAGCTAGAGGTAGAGGTGGTCATGGTAGAGGCCGTTATTCTGGAGGACGTGGTGGTCGAGGTAATGGTGGTCACCAAAACGGCAGAGGTAATGGGCAAACTGGGGCCACTACATCACAACATGGTAGGGGCAACGGACAGACGAACGATAGGGCCCAGTGTTACGCTTTCCCTGGGCGGTCTGAAGCGGAGGCATCTGATGCTGTCATCACAGGTAATCTTCTGGTTTGTGATTGCATGGCTTCTGTATTGTTTGATCCTGGATCCACGTTTTCTTATGTATCTTCCTCATTTGCTAATGGTCTAAATTTACATTATGAATTTCTTGATATGCCTATTCGTGTTTCTACTCCGGTGGGTGAGTCTGTGGTAGTTGAAAAGGTATATAGGTCTTGTGTGGTAAACTTTGTGGGAAGCAACACTTATGTAGATTTGGTTATCTTGGCAATGGATGATTTTGATGTGATTCTGGGTATGACTTGGCTTTCTCCGCAATTTGCAATCTTGGATTGTAATGCTAAAACGGTGACGTTAGCCAAGCCTGGGATAGACCCGTTAGTGTGGGAGGGTGACTACACTTCCAATCCGGTCCGCATCGTCTCCTTTCTTCGTGCTAAGAAAATGATTAGTAAAGGGTGTTTAGCTTTCTTGGCACATCTCAAGGATGACACTACCCAAGTACCTTCGATTGAGTCGGTTTCAGTAGTTCGTGAGTTTCTGGATGTGTTCCCTGCAGATCTTCCTGGTATGCCACCGAATAGGGATATTGACTTCTGTATTGATCTTGAACCCGATACTCGCCCCATTTCTATACCCCCTTATAGAATGGCTCCCGCGGAGTTAAGAGAGTTAAAGGCACAACTTCAAGAGTTATTAAACAAAGGCTTCATTAGACCAAGTGCATCCCCTTGGGGTGCTCCGGTTTTGTTTGTAAAGAAGAAGGATGGGAGTTTTCGAATGTGTATAGACTACAGACAACTAAACAAGGTAACCATAAAGAACAAGTATCCTCTTCCCCGCATTGATGACTTGTTCGATCAGTTACAAGGTGCTTGTGTCTTCTCTAAGATTGACTTGAGATCCGGTAATCATCAATTGAAAATACGGGCAGCGGATGTGCCAAAGACTGCTTTTCGAACGAGGTATGGGCATTACGAATTTGTAGTGATGTCCTTTGGTCTTACGAATGCCCTTGCTGCGTTCATGAGCTTGATGAACGGGATTTTTAAGCCATATTTGGACCTCTTCGTGATCGTATTTATTGATGATATATTGGTATACTCAAAGAGCAAGAAGGAACATGAAGAGCATTTGAGAATGGTATTGGAAATGTTGAGGGAGAAAAAGCTTTATGCCAAGTTTTCTAAGTGTGAGTTTTGGCTAGATGCAGTGTCCTTCTTGGGGCACGTGGTTTCTAAGGATGGAGTGATGGTGGATCCTTCTAAGATTGAGACAGTGAAGAATTGGGTAAGACCTACTAATGTGTCAGAAATAAGGAGCTTTGTTGGGTTAGCTAGCTACTACCGCCGATTTGTCAAGGGATTCTCTTCTATTGCTTCCCAATTGACGAACTTGACTAAGCAGAATGTTCCATTTGTATGGTCGGACGAATTTGAGGAAAGCTTTCAGAAGCTCAAGACTTTGTTGACTACCGCACCTATCCTTACCTTGCCAGTAGAGGGTAAGAACTTCATTGCTTATTGTGATGCATCCTATTCTGGTTTGGGTGCAGTACTAATGCAAGAGAAGAGTGTGATTGCTTATGCTTCAAGACAATTAAAAGTGCATGAACGTAACTATCCAACTCATGATTTGGAATTGGCTGCGGTAGTGTTTGCATTAAAGCAATGGAGACACTATTTATATGGGGTTAAGTGTGAGGTCTACACGGATCATCGTAGCCTTCAGTATGTCTTTACTCAGAAAGATTTGAACTTAAGACAGAGGAGATGGATGGAACTACTAAAGGACTACGACATCACTATTTTGTATAATCCGGGGAAGGCGAATGTTGTAGCGGATGCTTTAAGTAGAAAGGCGGGAAGCATGGGAAGTGTAGCTCACTTGCAAGCTTCTAGACGCCCACTGGCTAGAGATGTTCAAACTCTAGCTAATGACTTGATGAGATTAGAAGTAAATGAGAGGAGAGGATTGTTGGCTTCTGTGGAGGCAAGATCTTTCTTTCTTGACAAGATTAAGGGAAGACAGTCTGATGATGAGAAACTGCGCAGAATTCAAGATAAAGTATTGCGAGGAGAGGCTAAGGAAGCACAAATCGATGAGGAAGGTGTTTTGAGAATCAAGGGAAGGGTATGTGTACCCCGCGTCGATGATTTGATCAACACTATTCTGACAGAGGCTCATAGTTCAAGGTATTCTATGCATCCGGGTGCAACCAAGATGTATCGTGACCTAAAGCAACACTTTTGGTGGAGTAGAATGAAGCGTGATATTGTTGACTTTATTGCCAATTGTCCAAACTGTCAACAAGTAAAGTGTGAACACCAAAGGCCCGGAGGAACACTTCAGAGAATGCCCATTCCGGAATGGAAGTGGGAAAGAATTGCAATGGATTTTGTGGTTGGTCTTCCGAAGACAATGGGTAAGTATGACTCCATTTGGGTGATTGTTGATAGGTTAACTAAATCTGCTCATTTCATTCCGGTCAAGGTGACTTACAATGCAGAAAAGTTAGCCAAACTTAATATCTCGGAAGTGGTGCGATTGCATGGGGTTCCACTATCCATCATATCAGATAGAGGTACGCAGTTTACTTCTAAATTTTGGAAAACATTGCATGCAGAATTGGGTACTAGGTTGGACCTTAGTACTGCGTTCCATCCCCAGACCGATGGTCAGTCTGAGCGAACGATTCAAGTGTTGGAGGATATGCTTCGTGCGTGTGTGATAGAATTTGGTGGCCATTGGGATAGCTTCTTACCCTTAGAGGAGTTTTCATACAATAATAGCTATCACTCAAGCATTGATATGGCTCCATTTAAAGCATTGTATGGTAGGAGATGTAGGTCTCCCATTGGTTGGTTTGATGCGTTCGAGGTTAGATATTGGGGTACTGATCTCTTGAGGGATTCGATGGAAAAAGTGAAGTCTATTCAAGAAAATCTTCTAGCGGCGCAAAGTAGACAAAAAGAATATGCAGATCGAAAGGTTAGAGACTTAGAGTTCATGGAGGGTGAACAAGTCTTGTTGAAAGTTTCACCCATGAAAGGGGTGATGCGGTTTGGTAAAAGGGGTAAACTAAGTCCAAGGTACATTTGACCATTTGAAGTACTTAAGCGAGTAGGGGAGGTGTCTTATGAGTGAGCCTTGCCTCCAGGGCTGTCCGGAGTACACCCGGTATTCCATGTGTCGATGTTGAAAAGATACCATGGGGATGGGAACTACATTATCCGTTGGGATTCAGTTAGGCTTGATGAGAACTTGTCTTATGAGGAGGAGCCTGTTGCTATTTTAGATAGAGAAGTTCGCAAGTTGAGGTCAAGAGAGATTGCATCCATCAAGGTGCAATGGAAGAATCGACCCGTTGAAGAAGCCACTTGGGAGAAGGAGGCGGATATGCGAGAAAAATACCCACATCTGTTTACAGATTCTGGTACTCCTTTTCGCCCTTGTTTTCCTTCTTTTGATCGTTCGGGGACGAACGATGGGTAAATTGGTATCTATTGTAACGACCTGTTTAGTCGTTTTGAGCAACAAACTTCAATTCTGGAAAAACAGGCTGAGGTGACGGACCAAACGACGATCCGTCATGGGCACGACGGACCGTCGCAGGGTCTCGTTTCAAAACACTTAGAAAATCTGAAATTGGGTACTAAAAATCGACTCTCTAAACTTTGTGACGGAATGGCAGGACGGACCGTCACAGACCCTTGGTGGAAATTTGGGTCTCTGAACTCTGCGACGACCTGCAGGACGGACCGTCGCAGGCACGACGGCCCGTCACAGGTTGCGCAAATCCCAGGCAGAATCGGATTTCCTTACACGTTTTAAGGGACGTTTTTGGACTATTCCTTCCTTAATTATAGATTTTGTGGGTTTATATTAATAACTCAAATTCTTGGGGGTTAAAAGAGGTAACCCTAAGTTAATTAGTGGGGTATTATTGCCATCTTTTATTCTTAATTATATACTAATTAGGATAAAAGAAAGAGGGTTTGAATAAGAAAATAGAAAGAACAAGAACGGAGAGAGAGAAACGATCGAGAAGAAGAGGAAAACACCAAGCTTTGAGGATTAACTTGCTTGATTTCAATTGATGGTGGAGGTAGGTTATGGTTTTCATGCTTCATAAGTAAACTCTTAATAGTGAATGATATGTATTGGTAGTATTGTAAACCCTACTATATGCTTAATGGTATGTTTGCATGAATATGATTATGTGATTGTGATAAGATAAGTATGATGAAAATATTGAATCCCAAATCTTGAAAAGAAACTTTAATATACATTATTAATGATGATGCCTTGGTATAAAAGAAGGCTTGATGAATTAAAGTAATGGGATTGATGATGCCTTGGAATAGAGAAGGCTTGATGATTTACAGAATGATATTAGTGGATCGGAGTGTCACGTTCCGACACATAGTATTAGTGGATCGGAGTGTCACGTTCCGACACATAGTATTAGTGGATCGGAGTGTCACGTTCCGACACATAGAATTAGGGGATCGGAGTGTCACGTACCGACACATGTAGGGGATCGGAGTGTCACGTTCCGACACATGTAGGGGATCGGAGTGTCACGTTCCGACACATGTAGGGGATCGGAGTGTCACGTACCGACACATGTAGGGGATCGGAGTGTCACGTTCCGACACATGTAGGGGATCAGAGTGTCACGTTCCGACACATAGAATTAGGGGATCAGACTGTCACGTTCCGACACATAGAATTAGGGGATCGGAGTGTCACGTACCGACACATAGTAGTAGGGGATCGGAGTGTCACGTACTGTAACGACCCGTTTAGTCGTTTTGAGCAGCAGACTTTATTTCTGGAAAAACTGGCAGAAGCGACGGACCCCACGACGGACCGTCATGGGCACGACGGACCGTCGCAGGGTCTCGTTTCAAAACACTTAGAAAATCTGAAATTGGGTATTGAAAATTGACTCTCTGAACTTCGTGACGGAATGGCAGGACGGACCGTCACAGGCGTGACGGACCGTCATAGATTGTTCAGTGGAAATTGACTCTCTGACCCTTGCGACGACCTGTAGGACGCACCGTCGCAGTCACGACGGCCCATCACAGGTTGCGCAAATCCCAGGCAGAATCGGATTTCCTTACACGTTTTAAGGGACGTGTTTGGACTATTCTTTCCTTAATTATAGATTTCGTGGGTTTATATTAATAACTCAAATTCTTGGGGGTTAAAAGAGGTAACCCTAAGTTAATTAGTGGGGTATTATTGCCATCTTTTATTCTTAATTATATATTAATTTGGGGTAAAAGAAAGAGGGTTTTGAATAAGAAAAGAGAAAAGAAAAGCGAGAGATAGATTGATCGATTGAGAGAGAGAGAGAGAGTCGAACGAGGAAGAAGAATATCAAAGCTTGGGAGATTGCTTGTTGATTCCGATTCTTCGGTAGAGGTAAGTTATGGTTTTCATGCTTTCATAGTAAACTCTTAATAGAGAATGATATGTATTGGTAGTATTGTAAACCCTACTATATGCTTAATTGTATGTTTGCGTGAATATGATTATGTGATTGTGATAAGATAAGCATGATGAAAATATTGAATCCTAAATCTTGAAAGGAAACTTTAATATACATTATTAATGATGATGCCTTGGTATAGAAGAAGGCTTGATGAATTAAAGTAATGGGATTGAGGATGCCTTGGTATAGAGAAGGCCTGATGATTTACAGAATGATGTAGGGGATCGGGTGTCACGAACCGACACGTAGAAGTAGGGGATCGAGTTTCACGAACCGACACGTAGAATTAAGGGATCGGGTGTCACGAACCGACACGTAGAATTAGGGGATCGGGTGTCACGAACCGACACGTAGAATTAGGGGATCGGGTGTCACGAACCGACACGTAGATATAGGGGATCGGAGTGTCACGTACCGACACAAGAGGAATAATGAATATGAGGGATCGGAGTGTCACGTACCGACACAAGAGAATTAAAGATAATGAATCTTGAAAGATGTTAATATACTCAATCTAACGAACATAATTCCCAAATGAGTATGGTGTTGAGGCTTGAGCCCTCATGGATGAACTTGATGGTACTTATTGATGATTATAATACTTGTTGTGGCTACATGTTGAGTTTTATAGTTGATTTACGATAATATTGATATATACTGTTCCCTATTTTGAGTTGGCCGATGATGTCTACTCAGTACCCGTGTTTTGTACTGACCCCTACTTTTATGTTTTCTTCTTGTTTATTTGTGGAGTACAGCAAACGTGCCATCGTCTTCAACTCAACAGTAATTCAAGCCAGTCTTACTACATCGGAAATTCAGGGCGAGCTAATACTTCTAGCTTGGATTGGATCTTCTTCTTCATGTCTTGATGCCTTGAACCTCCGGCACGGACTAGCTTCTTATGTATTTTTAGCTTCTTAGAAACTCTTAGACTTAGTAGATGTTCTTGTGATGATGACTTCCAGGTTTTGGGAATAATAGATGTTGAATATTGATAGTTATTGAATTGATTTTATTAATGAGTTAAGTCTTCCGCATTATTTTCTGTTGTTATTACATTGAAATGTTAAGGTTTAGATTGGTTGGTTCGCTCACATAGAAGGTAAGTGTGGGTGCCAGTCGCAACTCGGTTTGGGTCGTGACAAACTTGGTATCAGAGCATTAGGTTCGTTGGTCTCATCACACAAGAACAGGTCTAGTAGAGTCTTAAGGAACGGTAGGGGGACGCTTTTACTTTTCCTTGAGAGGCTATAAGACTTTAGGAAAAATTTCACTCTTTCATTCTTTCTTTCGTGCTACTACTTGAGTCCAATTGGTATCTAGGCGATACGAATTGGTATCTGACAATCTTCACTCTCTCTCGCAGATGGTTAGAACTAGAGCAACGACTACGCCAACACCAACACCAGCACCGGCAGGACACGGTGCGTCTGAGCCAGCCACTGGGGCTGTAGCTCGAGGAAGAGCAGCGGCAAGAGGTCGTGGTAGAGGTCGTGGGAGGACGTCCTCTAGGGGAAGAGGACGAGCACCTAGCCCATCTGATACTAGGGCGGTGACTCCTCCACCGACTGAGGAAGTGATAAGAGAGGGGGAGGATGGGGTGAATGAACAAGTGCAAAATGAGGAAATGCCACCCCAACCAACCCCAGAGATGATCAATCAGGTTCTGGCTTATCTTAGCGGGTTATCTGATCAAGGTCAGGCACCTCCAGTGTTTTCTGCGCCAACACCTCCGGTTTCAGAAGTACAACATGCGGCTACTATGGCTCCCCGCATGGATGTTCCATTGGAAATAGGCACGTTTCCAAGCCTAACTACTGGGCTTATAATGACAAATGATCAGCATGAACTTTTCAGTAAGTTCTTGAAATTGAAACCTCCAGTCTTCAAGGGTGCTGAATCGGAGGATGCTTATGATTTTCTGGTTGACTGTCACGAGCTACTACACAAGATGGGTATAGTAGAACGGTTTGGTGTTGAGTTCGTGACTTATCAATTTCAAGGGAACGTCAAAATGTGGTGGCGGTCACATGTCGAGTGTCAACCAACAGAGGCACCACCTATGACTTGGGCCTCATTCTCTAGCTTGTTCATGGAGAAGTATATCCCCCGAACTTTGAGGGATAGGAAAAGGGATGAGTTCCTGAGCCTAGAGCAAGGTAGGATGTTGGTTAATGCTTATGAGGATAAGTTCCGTGCACTATCCAGATATGCCACTCAATTATGTTTCAGTCCCCAAGAGCAAATTCGCCGGTTTGTGAAGGGGTTGAGGTCAGAATTGCGGATTTCGGCCTTACAAATAGCGGCAACGGCAAAATCCTTCCAAGAGGTGGTAGACTTTGTGATAGAACTGGAAGGAGTGAAGCCAGACGACTTCACCACAACATCGAAATCAAAAAGGCTTCGAAAGGGAGGTGAGTTTAATGGTTCTTACACTAGAGGACAGGGTTCGGGAAGTTACTCAGTCCGACCAATTCAGTCTTCACTACAGACTGTAGTTGGGGGACACCCTCAGACCGGTCAACACTTCTCCGAGGGGCATATGATCGACTCCAAAGAATGTTATGGATGTGGGGAGATTGGACATATTAAGAGAAATTGTCCCAGACCAAGTTACAGACCCCCAATAGCTAGAGGTAGAGGTGGTCATGGTAGAGGCCGTTTTTCTGGAGGGCATGGTGGTCGAGGTAATAGTGGTCACCAAAACGGCAGAGGTAATGGGCAAACTGGGGCCACTACATCACAACATGGTAGGGGCAACGGACAGACGAACGATAGGGCCCATTGTTACGCTTTCCCTGGGCGGTCTGAAGCGGAGGCATCTGATGCTGTCATCACAGGTAATCTTCTGGTTTGTGATTGCATGGCTTCTGTATTGTTTGATCCTGGATCCACGTTTTCTTATGTATCTTCCTCATTTGCTAATGGTCTAAAATTACATTGTGAATTACTTGATATGCCTATTCGTGTCTCTAGTCCGGTGGGTGAGTCTGTGGTAGTTGAAAAGGTATATAGGTCTTGTTTGGTAAACTTTGTGGGGAGCAACACTTATGTAGATTTGGTTATCTTAGAAATGGATGATTTTGACGTGATTCTGGGTATGACTTGGCTTTCTCCGCAATTTGCAATCTTGGATTGTAATGCTAAAATGGTGACGTTAGCCAAGCCTGGGACAGACCCGTTAGTGTGGGAGGGTGACTGCACTTCCAATCCGGTCCGCATCGTCTCCTTTCTTCGTGCTAAGAAAATGATTAGTAAAGGGTGTTTAGCTTTCTTGGCACATCTCAAGGATTACACTACCCAAGTACCTTCGATTGAGTCGGTTTCGGTAGTTCGTGAGTTTTTGGATGTGTTCCCTGCAGATCTTCCTGGTATGCCACCGGATAGGGATATTGACTTCTGTATTGATCTTGAACCCGGTACTCGCCCCATTTCTATACCCCCTTATAGAATGGCTCACGCGGAGTTAAGAGAGTTAAAAGCACAACTTCAAGAGTTATTGAACAAAGGCTTCATTAGACCAAGTGCATCTCCTTGGGGTGCTCCGGTTTTGTTTGTAAAGAAAAAGGATGGCAGTTTTCCAATGTGCATAGACTACAGACAACTGAATAAGGTAACCATAAAGAACAAGTACCCTCTTCCCCGCATTGATGACTTGTTCGATCAGTTACAAGGTTCTTGTGTCTTCTCTAAGATTGACTTGAGATCCGGTTATCATCAATTGAAAATACGGGCAACGGATGTGCCAAAGACTGCTTTTCAAATGAGGTATGGGCATTACGAATTTGTAGTGATGTCTTTTGGTCTTACGAATGCCCCTGCTGCGTTCATGAGCTTGATGAACGGGATTTTTAAGCCATATTTGGACCTCTTCGTTATCATATTTATTGATGATATATTGGTATACTCAAAGAGCAAGAAGGAACATGAAGAGCATTTGAGAATGGTATTGGAAATGTTGAGGGAGAAAAAGCTGTATGCCAAGTTCTCTAAGTGTGAGTTTTGGCTAGATGCGGTGTCCTTCTTGGGGCACGTGGTTTCTAAGGATGGAGTGATGGTGGATCCTTCTAAGATTGAGACAGTGAAGAATTGGGTAAGACCCACTAATGTGTCAGAAATAAGGAGCTTTGTTGGGTTAGCTAGCTACTACCGCCGATTTGTCAAGGGATTCTCTTCTATTGCTTCCCAATTGACGAACTTGACTAAGCAGAACGTCCCATTTGTATGGTCGGATGAATGTGAGGAAAGCTTTCAGAAGCTCAAGACTTTGTTGACTACCGCACCTATCCTTACCTTGCCAGTAGAGGGTAAGAACTTCATTGTTTATTGTGATGCATCCTATTCTGGTTTGGGTGCAGTACTAATGCAAGAGAAGAGTGTGATTGCTTATGCTTCAAGACAATTAAAAGTACATGAACGTAATTATCCCACTCATGATTTGGAATTGGCCGCGGTAGTGTTTGCATTAAAACAATGGAGACACTATTTATATGGGGTTAAATGTGAGATCTATACGAATCATCATAGCCTACAGTATGTCTTTACTCAAAAAGATTTGAACTTAAGACAGAGGAGATGGATGGAGTTACTAAAGGACTACGATATCACTATCTTGTATCATCCGGGGAAGGCGAATGTTGTAGCGGATGCTTTAAGTAGAAAGGCGGGAAGCATGGGAAGTCTAGATCACTTGCAAGCTTCTAGACGCCCATTGGCTAGAGAGGTTCAAACTCTAGCTAATGACTTGATGAGATTAGAAGTAAATGAGAAGGGAGGATTGTTGGCTTCGGTGGAGGCAAGATATTCCTTTCTTGACAAAATTAAGGGAAGACAGTTCGATGATGAGAAACTGCACAGAATCCAAGATAAGGTATTGCGAGGAGAGGCTAAGGAAGCACAAATCGATGAGGAAGGTGTTTTGAGAATCAAGGGAAGAGTATGTGTACCCCGCGTCGATGGTTTGATCAACACTATTCTGACAGAGGCTCATAGTTCAAGGTATTCTATACATCCGGGCGCAACCAAGATGTATCGTAACCTAAAGCAACACTTTTGGTGGAGTAGAATGAAGCGTGACATTGTGGATTTTATTGCCAAATGCCCAAACTGTCAACAAGTAAAGTATGAACACCAAAGGCCCGGAGGAACACTTCAGAGAATGCCCATTCCAGAATGGAAGTGGGAAAGAATTGCAATGGATTTTGTGGTTGGTCTTCCGAAGACAATGGGTAAGTATGACTCCATTTGGGTGATTGTTGATAGGTTAACTAAATCTGCTCATTTCATTCCTGTCAAGGTGACTTACAATGCAGAAAAGTTAGCCAAACTTTACATCTCGGAAGTGGTGCTATTGCATGGGGTTCCACTATCCATCATATCAGATAGAGGTACGCAGTTTACTTCTAAGTTTTGGAAAACATTGCATGCAGAATTGGGTACTAGGTTGGACCTTAGTACTGCGTTCCATCCTCAGACCGATGGTCAGTCTGAGCAAACGACTCAAGTGTTGGAGGATATGCTTCGTGCGTGTGTGATAGAGTTTGGTGGTCATTGGGATAGCTTCTTACCCTTAGCGGAGTTTTCATACAATAATAGCTATCACTCAAGCATTGATATGGCCCCATTTGAAGCATTGTATGGTAGGAGATGTAGGTCTCCCATTGGTTGGTTTGATGCGTTCGAGGTTAGACCTTGGGGTACTGATCTCTTGAGGGATTCGATGGAAAAAGTGAAGTCTATCCAAGAAAAGCTTCTAGCGGCGCAAAGTAGACAAAAAGAATATGCAGATCGAAAGGTTAGAGACTTAGAGTTCATGGAGGGTGAACAAGTCTTGTTGAAAGTTTCACCCATGAAAGGGGTGATGCGGTTTGGTAAAAGGGGTAAACTAAGTCCAAGGTACATTGGACCATTTGAAGTAC